>NC_056725.1:1496125477-1496425477 GCF_019279795.1 Protopterus annectens | reverse complement strand
CAAAGTGTAAAGACTGTTACATGGTTAACATGTCAGTAGATGGCGCCAGTTTCATTGAATTCATAGATTTAAATATGTTTAACAAGTTTTTATATATATATTTTTTTTAAATGTTCAGATTTTAAACAACCATTTATGGTATATGAATTTTTAATAACATATTAACTATAAACTTTTAAGAAACCTATTTATGATGCATTAAGTGAATTCTATATTTATTTATTTATTAAAAATATATTTTGTGGTGACAATACACAAGTTTTATTTAATATTCATGAGCCTTTTAGGAGAGCCTGATTAGTGTGTTTAAAATGTTTTTTTATGAAGTTAATTGGTCAATGTATTTGCTTGTGAGCTATTTAAGATGTAATTAGTGGAATTACTTATTATCTGATGAAGTCCATGTTTTATGTGGACGAAAACGCGTATTGTGGATTAATTGCGTTAATGCTTTTTTTCTGTTTATTTGTGGATACTCAATAAATCGTGCTGTCTTTTCAAGCTGGTTGGAGTGCCTCTCTATTAGCCCATTGCGCTCTTTTGGACTTTGTAGTGGTTTTGTGAGTGCATCTTTCACAGTTTTGGATTTATATTTAGACTTACTGACAAATGTTCACTTTTCATTCTGCTTTAATAAACTTTTTACATGAAATCTATTATTTAATTTAACTTTGGTTTATCTTCATCCTTCTAAACTTCTTTTTCCTAAATTTCCTTCTTTCCTACCCAATGTGAAATAATTCAAGCGTGGAGATTTTCCATATATTTAGCATTGTCTCCAGTGAAGAAACCAAAGAAGCTATATTATTATGTTAATGAAAAACATTGTGACTTCAGTACTGCAGTACATAATTTGCCCTGGTGGCAATGCATCTTACATTTTGGGTTGAACTTTATAACACTACCTTTATAAATTCCTTTGTAACAATACCATGATTATATGCAAGATTAACAAGATTTTATTCCTATATTACAAAGCATTCAAATGCATTTAACTTGTCTTCTATGTCCACAGATCTTTACATCCAATTAGCACCTAGCCTAACTTAGACCTGGGTTTTCATTTTATATATATATATATATATATATATATATATATATATATATATATGTGTGTGTGTGTGTGTGTGTATCTATATATTGATATAGTTATCAATATATCCATATGTGTGTGTGTGTGTGTGTGTGTGTGTGTGTGTGTGTGTGTGTGTGTGTGTGTGTATATACATATATATATATATATATATATATATATATATATATGTGTGTGTGTGTATATATATAAACAAACTCACTGTGGCAAAAATAAAAAAAACAAAATACACACTAGAGATCCACCATTTTATACAGAACAACTTGACTTTAACCAAGGCTATAAGGGAATGCATATGCGCAATAACTGTATAGTCTGCAACTATTTTTATACTGGTGAACAATATGTTTTTCCACATTGCAATTATGTATTGCATTTTAGTAAACATTACAACTGTCACTCTAAGAGTGTAGTGTATGCAACAATGTGCAAATCCAGTAGCAGTTTTTATATTGGAAAGACATGCCGTAAGCTGCCAGATCAGATTAAAGAACATTTGTTTGCAATACACCATAACAAAGATAATAATGCCTTGGCTAAACACAAGGAAGTTTGTTTTAATTTCTCAGGGTTTCATTTCTTTGTGCTTGGACAAATTGATATGTTTTTTGGTGATTGTGATAATCTCTTACAGGTCCAAGAAATGAAATGGCAGTTGCTGCTGAATGCCGAGGCTGCTCCTGGTCTTAATGAGAACATTAAGATAAAGTGTGCATTATGCTGGCTTACCTAAAGTCCTCCCCTTTCATACATATGTATACTTTATAAATAGACCAAGCTGGTTACCATAGCTGCTCAAAATTCTATTCTTCTGTTATTGGTTACTGTATTGATATTTTTTAAAAATCTTCATTTCTTTGGTTGCACATTTAATTTTATAAGTATATTACCATTTATTTCTACAGCATCTTTTCCTTGTTACTGTATTTTGATGAAGTTATTTGCATAACTAAAGGATGAAAGCACTTAATACCAGTTTCGTCTAGTGTGCATTTCTATATTTTTGCTGCAGTGAGTTTGTTTTAATTTATTTAGTTTTCTTGGAGCTTTTTGATTATATATATATATATATATATATATATATATATATATGTGTGTGTGTGTGTGTGTGTGTGTGTGTGTGTGTGTGTGTGTGTGTGTGTGTGTGTGTGTGTGTGTGTGTGTGTGTGTGTGCGTTCGTCTCAAGAAATACCAATCTTTCAAAAGAGCAACTCACAAAGCAGCAATCATTTTAGAATGAATCTAAAATTATCAAAAATACACAAACTAAAAGCCATGTTTTTGCAGGGGGGGCAAGCCCCCTGCACATCCACATCCCCAGCTAATTATTTATATATTATATCTGAAATTACACAGCAGAGGGGTAAGAGCAAATTTGCTAACCCCTTGCAACACAATCTCATACAAAAAGCTGCCTGCAAATATTACATTAAGAAAATCATTCCTTCATATGAACATTCACTTTTTTAAGGGTTCTGAATGGAGAGATAAGTCAGCAAGCAAATGGGAGTATTATTGCTGAAACTGAATTCCACCTCAAGTCTTGGTGACTACCTTCACAAGGTGGATCCTGTTATTCACAAAATCTCATCAAGACGACACTGATATATAGACTGTATTTATATAGCATATATCATGGACAGAAGTAGGTTAAAAATAAAAATATATATTTAGGTGCACAAGACCCAGGATAAAAAAGTGCCCAATCTTGATATGCACACCAGTGCCAGGACTGGAAAAGATGGCAGTGTAGAATCCTCAAAATACAGTAACATTCCTACAATGGGGCCAGGGCAGGCCCAGGGGGAGGATGACCCCCCCCCATTGTAGAAGGAAGTAGTAGTCCACAAAAATCACAAAAACTGATAAGCCAAACAAGAGCCATAAAGATGATAAAGTGGACTATTGAGGATAAGAAAGAAATTATGTATTGCTACTATTTTGCAAAAAGCCCAGAATTCTCAGACACAAGATATACAAAATGATTAAGAGAGAAATTAGAGGAAAGAAAAATACTTCCACAAGAAAAACTGTCAGAAGCTTCAAATAAAATTTGCATTAATTAATAGAACAGATTTGTGAAAAACAGTATATAGATCAAGAAACTTTGGAATGTTTGGAAAAAGAAGCATCTGAGGAAGTGCAAAAATATAAACAACAACACCTAGAGATTTTTGAAAAGTATAAAAAAGAAATATGGACATGGGAAAGAAAGACAGGATATGGTGTAATATTTATGGAAAGGAGAAAGGCAAATTAATCAATAGTATCACAAAGAGGGAATGTAGAAAAGAAGATTAATAAAGTAGAAGTTAAAAAAAATAGAAGTTGAAGTTATGGAGTGCATGCAAAGTGAAGGATTTGGTGTAGAAAATCTAACACAGGTTACATAACAACATGGTGGAGTGAGTCGCCAAAGTAAGGAGAAGCAGCAACATCAGGAGACATCTGAAGAAGAAACATGGATATTGGAAAGAAAAGGAGATTTAATATGGTGTAGTATTTATGCAAAGGAGAAAGCAAAAGTAACCAATACAAAAAGGGCAGCACCAAAGATGTTTGATGAGAAATACAGGAAAAGGAATCCAGACATGGAAAAAATTACAATACAAAAAATAAGAAGACAGAGAGGAAAAGTAGAAAAGGAGATTAGCAATGGAGAAGTTAAAGAAATAAAAACTGAGGTTATGGAGTACTTACAAAGTGAAGGGTTCAGTGTAGGAATACTAATTCAGAAAGCACCACAGCAGAGTAGAGCAATTGACATCCATATTAAGGGGAAACCATCGAAATGGGAAGCAATTGGTCATTTGCCATATGAAGATATTTTGGAGCCTTCCACAGAAAACCAGTACAAATGTTCATTTGAAGCTAGACAGCAAAGGAAGGAATCGGAAACTGTGACACATTCAATGTTGAGAAATGATAGTGTAGCGAGTTCCCATATGACAGAGCAAGGATGGCACAGGATGAAATTGAAGAGAATGTGCCACAGGAAGATGCTACAGAACTTTCATAGAATGTCCATCACAAGAACATATGGTAGTGAGGGAAAGGAAGGGGAGAAATTGAATACCATCATGGAAATGTTGAATAGAGAAAACTATAAAGCAAATAAGACAAGAAGTGTCACTGTTAGAAGAAAATAGAAGAGGGAGAAGATCAACAAAGATTAGAACAGACCTGGATATATCATGCACTATTGCAAATAACAAACTAAAAATCTCAGCACAGGTGCAAAAACTTAGAAGATGCACAGATAAGTATAAAGGAAAAGTACAAAATAAGCAATTTATTGATGACCCAAAAATGTTTTATAGAGAATTGGGAAACAAGGTAAAATATATTGAAAGATCACCAAAAAAAGAAGAAATAGATACATTTTGGAGAAGTATCTATGAAGATCCTGTGGCACATACACAGATGCTAAATGGATAGAAGAAGCAAAAGAAAGAATAAGAAATTTAAAGGTACGGGATATGAAATGGGATAAAGTGACAGCCAGAGAGAGTGAAACAAAGTTAAATAAAGCATTTAAATGGAAAACCCCAGGCCCAGATGCAGTACCTAAATCTTGGTTAAAAGTATTAACATCTTTGCATTAAGATTTAGCCATGAGTAAGAACTATTTATATGCACATGCTGAACAGACACCAATCTGGCTAACAACAGAAAAAACAATGTTCCTACTTGAGTGAACCTGCAAGCTACCCTAATAATTATAGACCAATTAACTTACCTTCCAACGGCATATAAACTATAAACAGGAATTGATGCTTATAGAGTTTATAGTCATTTCGAAGAAAGCTCAATTATGGCAGGAGAACAAAAGGGCAACAAAAAAGTCATATGCAATGGAGGATCATTTGTTGTTAAATAAAGTCATAGTGGGGAACTGTAAAAAGGGGAAGAATCTAAGTATGATATGGATTGACTACAAAAAAGCATTTGATAGTATCCAACATTCATGGATAAAATAGTGCTTAAAAATGTATAATATGCACCCCACACTGATTGACTATATTACAGTGACCATGAAACAGTGGCAGACCACTTTGCAAATAAACTATGATAAAGGACAAATTATTATCTTGGGAATAAAAATAAATTCAAAGGGGGATATTCCAGGGTGACTCTCTGTCACTGTTGCTATTCTGCCTTGCCCTTAACCTATTAAGCTGTCTGCTGAACAGCTTAGGCCATGGCTATAATGTGGCTCCTAGAAAACAACAAAGTGTAAAGACTTCTCATCTTCTCTTTGTTGATGATTTAAAACTGAATAGCTCATCAGATGAGGAACTGAAAGCACAACTGCAACTTGTCAAAACTTTTTCAGATGATATAAGAATGTCATTTGGTCTTAATAAATGTGCAAACGCATCCTTTAAAGCAGGAACATTTCAGCACCAGGAAAACATCAGTTTGGGACAAGAATGTGATATAAAAGAACTTGAGCAAGAGAGAGAGTATAAATATTTGGGAATTAATGAATGGTCAACAATAAAACATGAACAAATGCAAATAAAACTTGGTAAAGAATAATTTAGAAGACTTAAATTAATCCTGAAAACAGTATTGACATCTAGGAACAAAATCCAAGCTATAAACCAATTTGCCCTTCCTGTCCTATCTTATGGTTTTGGAGTGATTGACTGGCCCCACAACATGTTGGATAGATTAGATAGGAAATCAAGAAGGATGCTTCATGCTCACCAAATGATTTATAAAAATCAGCGCATACCAAGATTATATATTCCTTGTTCTGAAGGAGGGATGGGCCTCCTTGAAATTGATTATATGTATAGATCTGCAATTGTGGTACTCCACACATATCTGCTGACCTCACAAGACCCAAATGTAGTGAAAGTTTTGAAACATGAAGAGAATAAATCTAAGATGACTGTTCTGCTTAATTTAGCAGCAGCATATCGGCATCAAGCAGGAATGGGAATCAAACCAGAAGTGGATAAAAAATAAGCAGCAACTGAATGTGCCAAAAAACAAAAGAAAGAATATAAGGTGAAGGACCAGATGAGATGGCAAAAAATATGGAAAATGCATAAATATAGTTACAAGTATAGAAAACTTCTGGAAAAACGTCATGTTGATCATGAACAAATGCAGGAATGGTTAAGGAGAGACGAATTTAATCCAAGAGATGAAAAGTTAATATTGGCATCCTAAGATAGTGGGCTACGTACTCACTGCTTTACAAAGTCCATTGGACATTTGGGAGAAACAGGCAAATGTAGGCTTTGTAAAACTGAACTGGAAACAATCGCACACCTTGTTACTGGTTGTGACATACTAGTGGCAGAAGGACTGTATACTGAAAGGCATAATAATGTGACAAAACTACTGACTGGGATTGTGTAAACATTATGGTATTGAAGTGGCTGAAAAACGCTGGAAACATGAGCCACAAAGCATCATAGAAAATGAAGTTTATATCACATGGGATCACCCATTACCCATAGTTCAAAAGATAGATGCTAGAAAACCGTATATAATGGTTCATGAAAAGAAGACAAATGTAGTGTTGATCATTGAAATTGCCACACCCAGTGACTACAGTGTCTTGTGTACAGAGAGACACAAAGTTATAAAATATCAGGATCTGCAGGTAGAAATGAGAGCAATGTAGAGGAAAGATACCCAGACAGTTCCAATAGTAATAGAAGCAATGGGTCTTATAAAAACAAATCTACAATCATATTTAGATATGATACCAGTCCATGTAACCCCATATAAATTGCAGGAGGAGTCATTACTGGGCACATTGCAGGTGCATCAAAGATTGAAACAACGCTAATTTCATGAATGTTAATCATACTTTGACTAAGGAATGGGGTCCATTCTTGTCATGGTGTTAGAAACCCAAAAGATTTGGAGGAATTAAAAAAAAGTAAGAGGGATAAGGGCAAATTTCCTTACCCCACTGCAACACAATTTCATACAAAACCTGCCTGCAAAACTTACATTAAGGAAAGCATTTCTTCATATGACCATTCACTTTTTTTACCACTAAAAAGTGCTCACTCATATAACTTTTGCTTTTCTGGATAGCAACCATATATAGATATGTTTGTACATGCATATAACACACACACACATACACACACTCTCCTCTATATGTGTGTGTGTGTGTGTGTGTGTGTGTGTGTGTGTGTGTGTGTGTGTGTGTGTGTGTGTGTGTGTGTGTGTGTGTGTGTGTGTGTTTGTGTGTGTGTGTGTGTGTGTACGTGTGTCTGTGTCTATGTGCATGTGTGTGCGTTGTTATTGTACTGGAGTATTTATTATTTTCTGTTTTACATACTCCGAAAATTGTTCAGTTATCATTACATCAATTGTCTGTCTTCACTGAATATATGTGCAAATACTATTTGCTTAAACCTTCAATGTCTTGAATAGTGACTTTCACTGTTAAGAGCTACATGAATCTCATCTCTTACAGTTACCATCACCACCCTACGATTCATATTGCAATGAATGAGTGCTAATGTACTAAAGGGTGTGAGATGGTAAGGCATTAGGCAACAATAAGTGTGTCCTTCTTATGTATATATTATTGAAAATAATAAATCTTTGGTTGAATCATAGGACAGTTAACTTCCACAACAAAAGTATAAAGGTTTGTAAGGAAAAATTAAGTATATTTGGCTTTCTTTTTAATCACTCATGCCTCAAAGGTATACTCACTCAGTTCTGTCAGTTGGTAATATTTAAATAGATATTAAATTTACTTTTCTAGATGTATTCTTTTTAACCATGATTTTCATTGTCATGGCAACATAAATTTGACCTGTATTACATATTGTCTTGATGTTTCATACGTTATTATTACTGGTCTTTCTACATAACAAAGATTGTATATGAATAAACTGAATACTGGTTTAGGATGTTCATTCTTCTCTGATAATAGAACATTGTGGTACTTATGTCTTAAAAGGTTGGGATGAACAAAAGCAAAGCTAGGTGAAATTACTGAATTGCTTTTTCAATACAAAAATGTATAGCTACATATTTCATCTTTATTTAACATGCATAGCTCTCAAGGAGGTCAACAGAAATGCTGCCAGTAAAATGTCTATAGTCTATATTTTAAAATAATTGTATTTTTTAAATGCATGATGAGTGATGCTTAAACCATGTATGGTCATTTAAAATTGGTTTGTTTGGACAAGTATAATTGCTTAAAATTAATTATTTTCTGATGACAACAAAACTTGCTTGTAAATCTCCTCTTCTACATAAAAAGGGTTTAGCTAAGACAGAGTGAAATAAATAATGTGTTATCTTAAAATTAATATTACTAAAAGTACTGAATTAAGAAATGAATAGATCAATTGCTTTGTAATTTAGAATAATAGATTTGTGACTATAATATCATAACTTTCATAAGTAATCAGTCTACACTTCGCAGGCTATTTCAAGCCTTGCTGATAAAACATTTCCAAAAGTTCTCTCTACCCTCAAGAGGGCAAAAGAAGATAGAGTGGGAGGATCTGAAGCTTGCCATTCATTCAGTTATCTAGTTTTGCCTTGAAAGTGGAAAGGAAGATGCTTGACATATAGTGGCAATTTGTTACTGAAGTGGAAGATATGACAGGATGAAGGCCTATCACACACGTGTCTTATGAAGGTTTCATTTATTTTACTGGGTTTTTGATCAAACATTTGTTCTGCAAAAGAATAGGAGATGAAGGATCTTTCATGAATGAAAATAAATCATCACTAAGATGTCTATAAGACACTGAGGAAAGAGAGACGGGACAGTCTGAAAAACTGAGGAGCTTGAAGGTCATTGGTCTTTTTAGTTAGGAATCTCTGAGGACTCCCATGTTTTGTGGCATATTTAGAGAAACATAATCAAAATGAGTATTATATTCAACAATGGGCTTGATGCAAACCTTTTCAAACATGACTCAGACCACACGGACAGGGACAAATACACCATAGAAATATAGGGATAATTTAATATAGCTAGTCAAGCAACATGTTTTTGGGAGGAAACCAGAATGCCCTGTTTAAACCCACACAGATAATGAAAGAACCTACAACCTCTACAGAGACAATGATTGGAGATCAGTACTGAACACAAATGGAACTGTGAATAAGTCAGTGTTTAAAACATTAACATTTTATATTGACAAACGTTTGCTATTCTGTCAATTTTAAATGGGCTGTCATTATTTTCTTCTATGTTTTACATCATGGCAAAGTTTTTTTATGAGGTTCTCATATGCTGTGCATTTTAGTTTCTTGTGACATGGTATTCTTCTCATATTTGTATATAAACAGATGGTGTTCTTCCCCCTGACCTCTGGATTTAAATGTATTGCCTGTGTGCTTGCTTCTGCGTTGATTAGCTTGCTCAATGCATGAGTTAAGGACTGGGACTTTTCTATGCAGTGTTATTGTCTGCCTTCTGAAGTTATCAGTAAATGAGTTAACAACCTCTTAAAGCTGCAGACTCCATCCCTGATTCTTTGTTTTTTACCTTATAGCTTGCTTCTTTCTTGGTGGTTGCTGACAGGGTTTCTGCCTTTCATCTATATGCTTAGATTTAAGTGAAAGGTTAAGTTTTGTTCTTTTTTTTTTTGGGAGGGGGAGTGAAATGCTTGCTATCTGCCTATGGTTGGGAAGGTGGCCTAATGGTTAAGTTATTTGCTTTACAAACACAAAGTACAGTGTTTGAGTCTCACAAGCAATAATTTGCTAGGCTTAAAATGGCTCATAAGGACAGTTAGCTTAGTACTAATCTATGAACCTAAGTAGATTTGTTCTTTTTAGTTTCAGAATGCATTAGTGAACTGTGAAAATGCTGATTTTATTTATGGTTGCTGTGTATACTTGTCAGGCAGTTCTAGGAATTATTGATTAGTTAGACCTTTGCTTTCAGCTGTTTGCCTCTGACTTCTTTAATTTCTTGGTTTCATATCTCTTGAAAGATTGAGCTACCTCTGGTGCATACTGTGTTGATATAGGCTAGTATCAGTATCAGCATAGCCAACTGCATTTCTTTAAATAATGATATGCCCTTTAAATATCAAACATATTTACAAGTTTGTGTCACAAATGTATTAGAACTGTACGACATTTGAATATTTTGTACAAATGCTTGATTTGCACAAATGCTTATGTTACAGATGTATTATAACTGTATGGCATTTAAAAATCAAAATGTGTTTGTAATGTTGCTGATGTTAAAAAATGTATCAACAGTGGGTTCTACTGGACAGAGAAGGAACATAAATGTGAGACTGTATGTATAAATGGTAGCAAAGGGCACTAGAAGAGAAGGGGTTAAACAGCTAGCTTACTGCTTACGTAAAGAAAAATGCTGTTAATTGGAACACATATTGGGCCATGTAAGTGCTTATCTCATAATGCTGAATAGGACTGGAGATGGTGTGTTGGGAAGAAGCCTTTGTTCTTTAGCTCAGTAAAAAGAGGGGAAGTCCCAGGTAATGCCATAAACATTAGCAAAACTTTAGATATGCATTGTATCACATATATGCTAGTATCCTATCTCAAGCTTCAAATGGGAATAATGTGAGAATCTAGAGTCAAGGACCAGATGAGGTCATTCTGCCAGCCATCTTGGAAATGTTAGATTTTACAAAAAGAAATCTCTCAGTATTGAGTATTCTGTCTTGGGCCTGACAACAAGAAGGACCATTCACCACACCATCTGCCTTGCTCTATTAAGTACATAGGGAATAGTAGTTCTCCTATATTCAATAAGGAAAATATAGTGAAGCTTAGTTTAGATATTGTGTTTTTATTTTTCTGAGCCTATCCATCAATGCTATTTCCAATATTTTGCGTGATTTGAACTCTGTGGTTTACTGTAAATGTATATTCAGTATTTTCTGCTGTTTTCTTATTTAATATAAAAGATATTTAAAACTTGTATCATGGCTGGTCCTTTTAGAAAATACTTAACCTTTGAAAGTGTTTATATTTATTTGGTGACAATGTGTGGGGAACTCCTGCAGGCCTAGCTGTCTTGGTCAATTACTACCATTTGTATTAGTATTACTATTACACAGTATAATTGGACAATCTTTGTTAAGGGCCTTAGAGTAGCTGATTATGGAGTGTCTTTGGCCATTGATAACTACCTTATACTCTGGGCAGAAGGGGAGACAGCATGTAAATTTGTGCCAGCTTTTCCCAGGTGTGTGTGTGTGTGTGTGTGTGTGTGTGTGTGTGTGTGTGTGTGTGTGTGTGTGTGTGTGTGTGTGTGTGCGTGTGTGTGTGTGTGTTTGTGTGTGTGAAAAATCAAATCTGACAGTGTGTGTGTCAGCTTCTTGGAGGAGGGACACAAAGCACTGGTTTCACAGAGAGGGTGCTGGAGGACTTGGCTTTGACACTCTGCTGAGGACCTAATCCTACAGCTGTCCCAGTGGAGAGTCTTACTGGGGCCCAAGAAGGAGACAGAGAAACCCAGACCCCGGGCTGACTGCATTCCATGTGTGTTCTTAAGGTAAATTTTTCTTGGTGCAGAGACCTGCATCTGGAAATACTGAGTGCATCCATTTGTATTCCAAGTGAATGTCCCTCTTCAGTGTCAGTGGTGAGGATTCAGGCTCCTTGATTACTGGCTCAGTGTGGGGACATCACATGCTGGTGATCGGTGATGTGGATATTGAACTTATGTAGCCAGTAAGCAGTTGTCATTAAAGGTGTAGTCTCAAGCAGCTACAAGGTGAACATTCAGAGTTTCATCTCACAAGAGTTCAATTTTTTTTTCATAGTTTAGTTATCAGGGAGAGCAGGTAAAAATGTCAGCAGAGGATTATGGTAAGCTGGCAAACAACCAGTTGGCCAAGGTGTGTGAAGCCAAAAGATTGGTGTATGCCAGCCTGACTAAAAAGGAAATGATTTCATACTTTGTCATAGCTCAGACCAGCAACGAGGAGGATAAGTTGTCTGGTGATGGGAATTTGCAGCCCTCTGAAACAGGACAGATCACCTTTTCCACAGAGGACTTAAAAATCCATCTGGAGTTAAAGAGACTTAAACTAGTGGCCAAACATTTGGAATGAGAATCAGCAGTGGGACTGCAGTGTTTGGAAGCTGAAGAAAATGAGAAGCAGCCTCAATATGAGAGAGAGATGCTGACTCTTCACTAGGGTCATGGAGGTTAATGGGGAAGGCAATAACTGAACCCCAGAATCAACAAATGGCAGTAAATGGGGTTGGGAGGATGGCCTAATGGTTAAGGTGTTTGCCTTACAAATACAAGGTGCAGGGTTTGAGTCTCACAAGGACTAATTGGCTAGGCTTACAATGGCTTGCAAGGGCACTTAGCCTAGTACTAATCTATGAATTCTATGAATGTCTTCCACAATTTACAGAGGGTGATAATTTTGATAGTTTTACTCATATATTTGAAAGAGTATGTAAACAGTATAATGTTAACCAAGGGCTCTGGGTACAGTTCCTGACCCCTTACTCCATGGTAAAGCTGTAACTGCTGTTTCTAAATTGTTTGATACTGATTGTTTAAACTATGATACAGTTAAAAAATGTTTATTGGAATGTTTTAAGTTAACGCCTGATGCTTACAGAAAAATGTTTCATGAGCATAGTTGCCAGGTAGATGAAAGTATGTGTGATTATATTGCTGAGTTAAGCACTTATTTTCATAGGTGAGTGAGTGGATGTTAGGTCCCCACTTTTCAAGGACTGCAAGCTCTTAGCACTTTGCCTGAGGACATGAGAATCTGGTTGGCAGATGGAGAATGCAATTCTGCAGATGAGCTGGGGAAAAAGGTGACTTCTACTCAGCAAGCAGGGCAACACTGTGCAGGAAAGGGATACCCAGTGCTGCACATGGATATAAGAGAATCCATGGTGGGAAGCCTAAACCACATCAACAGAGTCAGCCAGTAACAGGGGAAGTCACTAGTTAGATATCCAGCCAGGGTAAATGTAACCAGTGGGGGTCATGATGCATATTAATGTCCATGGAGACAAGGTGGGCAACAAAAGGTGGAGAAACCAGCAAGTAGGAATAACAGAATGCCAGTGGTAAGTTGTCTGACGACAGCTTGGGTACAAAACTACCACCAGGGTTTGTATCCTATCTTGGTGGATGGAAAACAGGACACTGCCAAGAGAATCAGCATCTGATATAACCATTGTGAAACCTGCTATGGTCAAAGAGGAGCAGTACTTGGTTGGGTAGTCCACTGCAGTCAGAGCTTTATGAGGGATCCCATTCCAAATGCCTTTGGCCAGGGTTCACCTTGACTGGGAAGATGTAAAAGGAAGCAAACAAGTAGGTGCATTTGAGGATATCCCTGCAGATGCCTTGATAGAGTATGATTCTGACAATGCAATGCATGGTGTGTATGCAGTGACACACACATTCAGGCTTGGAGACAAGTATGTGTGTCTGGTGCCCTGGGGAGACACAGACAGACCACACCCCCGAAGCCAGGACTGGTGCTGTGGCTAATTCAGGGAGGGAGCCACCCTGTAGCAGTGAGCCTGAAGATGAGCCACACCTGCTGATAGGTACTGCTGTACCCTTAGACAGAGTGACTGCAAGGGCAGAGGTAAGTGGTAGTTCCCAGGCAGACAGTGTTGCATCACTGTCAGAATATACCATACTTCCAGTGGAAGGGTATCTGGGAAAAGTCACAAAGACAGAGTTGAGAGACGATCAGCTCTTAGACCATACATTACAAGGCATGAGGGAGGCAGCTAGGGAGGCACCTGATTCTCAAGGAAAATGGGAGTCTGTATACTGGAACAAATGGTTACTGTATAGTGAGTGGACCCCTAAAGGAGGGCTAGAAGGTGAGATAATACATCAGTTGGTAGTGCCCAAAACCTACTGTCTGGCACTTCTAGCCATAGCCCCTGAAATTCCTTTTGCAGGTTATATGGGCATTAAGCATACCAAGAGACATGTTATGCAGACCTTTTATTGGCTTGGGATTGCCAGGGATGTAACAGGGTAGTGCAGGACCTGTGAGCAGTGCCAAAAAGTAGACAAGATCAAAGCTCCTTTGATGCCTTTGCCTGTGATTGAGGAGCCATTTCAGAGGGTTGTTATGGATATTGTGGGGACTCTGAGTACCCTATGTGCCACAGAGAAGAATTATATTTTAGTGGTAGTAGATTATACTACTAGATACACTGAGGCAATGGCTCTGTCCTACATCAAGGCAGAGAAGGCGGCAAATGCTTTGCTAGAGATTTTCAGCAAGGTAAGTTTCCCCAAAGAAATACTGACTGACAGAGGTGCCATTTTCATATCAGACCTGCTGGCCTGTCTGTGGAAGCACTGTGGGGTGTTGCACCCAAAGACCAGCCTCTACCATTGCCATACTAATGGTCTAGTGGAGAGGCTAAACTCTACAGTTAAGACCATGCCACAGGCATTTGCAGACCAGTTTAAGAAAGAGTGGGACAAATATTTGTCCCATCTGTTGTTTGCATACGGGGAGATGCCCCAGGAATCCAAAGGTTTTTCACCCTTTGAGTTGCTGTTTGGGCATAGGGCCATTAGATTTGATTAATGATGAATGGGAAGTTAATTATGAATCCCACAAAGACTCTGTTGTGGCATATGTCCTAAACCTCAGGACAAGGTTTAGGGAGCTCATGGGCTTGACCCAGGAGAACTTGGCAGGGGACCAACAGCAGGAAAATGTCTAGTATGACAGAAGTTCTTGAGCCAGAGAGTATGCTGTGGGATAGCAGGTTATGGTGCTCATTCCTGTCATACACAATAAGCTGCAGTCAGCTTGGGAGGGACCATTAAAAGTGGTAAGGAAGGTCAGTGATGTTAACTACATGGTGGAACTGCTAGGCAGGAGGCAGGGACACAAATTGCACCATTTTAACATGATGAAGACTTACCATCATAGGGAGATCCTTGTGCCAAGTATTTGCAGTAGGAAACAGGAAGAGTCCAAGGCAGATCTATGGCTACAATGAGCAAGCCAGCAAAACCCCAAGTTATTATGGTGGAGCCTAAGGCTGCAGAAATATGGGGTTCCAAATAGAACAACGAAAACGCATTTTGTCGAATGCATTTTCATTGACACCTAAAGCGCGAACAGGCAAAACAGCGAAGCAGCTGTTCAGCTAACTCTTTCCCTGGGAAAGAGGTCACTTGACCGCTTCGTTACTTTGCCGTGTTCTGCACTGTAGTGTGGTCTCAAAGATTCCCTTATCTGGTATAGCTCCTGAGCGTAAATGTGCAAGAGTTACTTACCATAGGATTAGGGTGCGGGTTAAGGTAAGTGCATATGTATGAAAGTGTTTACTTTTTTGTTTTTTTGTGTTAGATGTACGGTTGAGTGAAGTGCATATGTGTTTTAAGCTGTTTACTCTTGTTTTGGGTTTAGAAATAGGGTTAAGGTAGTGTGTATGTGTTTGGAACTGTTTATGTAAATGTGCAACAGTTACTGACCTTAGGGTTAGGGTGTGGGTTAAGGTAAGTGCATATGTTTTGAAATGTTTACTTTTTTTTTTTTTTTTTTTGTGATGTATGGTTGAGTTATGTGCATATGTGTTTTTTAGCTATTTACTTTTTTGGGGGGTAGAATTAGGGTTAAGGTAGGTGTGTATTAGTTTGGAACTGTGTACTGTTTTTTTTTTTTGGTTGGAATAGCAATATTTTCCCTAGGATAGAAATCGCTGTTCTGAGATGTCGACAATTTCAGCTTTCATTGAAATAGGGCTGATGAAACATCATTCACTATTTTAAGCGTTCGATGTTTTAATATAGATCTGACATACGATATGACAGTGCAGCACTGTAGTAGTGGGGTCAGGAATGCCAAGGCAGATGGGATCTCAAGACAGGATATGAGATAATGTATTCCCAGACAGGCTCATTACTCTCAAGCAATGTTTCTCACAGGGCACTTGAAAATCTAGTTTGAGTCTTTGAAGGGGGGGGGGGAGATGTGATGATATGGGCTAGTGCCGGCATATCCAGTTGAGTTCTGTAAAGAATATCTCCTTTGAATATCAAACTGATTTATACAAAATGCTTGCGTTACAAATGTATTAGAACTATATGGCATTTGAATATGAAACTGATTTGCAAAAATGCTTATGATACAAATGTGTTAGAATTGTATGGCATTTGAATATCAAACTGATTTGTACATATGGATATGTTACAAATGCATTAGAACTGTATGAAATTTGAACATCAGAATGTGTTTTTAAACTTGCTAGTGTGAAAAAAATGTATCAACAGTGGGTCCTGCTGGACAGAGAAGGATGTATATATGTTAATAAGGGCAGTAGAAGTGAAGGGTTAAACAGCTAGCTTAGAGCTTGCTTTAAGAAAAATACTGTTATTGGACTACCTGTTGGTCCATGGAAGTACTTATCTCATAGCTCTGAAAAGGACCAGAGACGACATGTCTGGAAGAAACCTGTGTTCATTAGTTCAGTAAAAATAGGGAAGGCCCCAGATACTGCCATAAATGTTAGCAAAACTTTAGATATGCATCTTTTCACATATATGCTAACATCCTGTCTCAAGCTTCAAAGGGGAATATTGTGAGAACCTACAGTCAGGTGACCCGAAGAGGTCATTCTGCCAGCCATATTAGAAATTTTACATATTACAGAGAGAAATTTTTCAGTATTGAGTATTCTGTCTTGGGTCTGATAACAAGAAGGACCATTCACCACATCATCTGCCTTGCTCTACTAAGTAAGTAGGGAATAGTAATTCTCCCAGATTCAGTCAGAAAAATATAACAAAGCTTAGTTTAGATATTGTTCTTCTTTATTTGTTTGAGTCTGTCCATCAGTGTTATTTTCAATATTTCCTGTGATTTGAACTCTGCGGTTTACTGTAAAGACATATTTAGTATTTTCATGTTCAATTGTTATTTATTATTAAATATATTTAAAACTGTTATTGTGGCTGTTCCTTTTAGAAAGTATTTAATCTTTGAGAGTATTTATATTTATTTGGTGACAATGTGTGGACCACTTCTGAAGGCCTAGCTGTCTTGGTCAACTACTACCATTTGTATTATTATTAATATTACACAGTATAATTAGACACCCTTTGTTAAGGGCCTTAGAGTAGCTGATTGTGGAGTGTCTTATGATGGTGATAACTACCTTATACTCTGGGCAGATGGTGGTCCAGCAGGTAAATACATGCCAGCCTTTCGCAAGTGTGTGTGTGTGTGTGTGTGTGTGTGTGTGTGTGTGTGTGTGTATGTGTGTGTGTGTGTGCGTGTGTGTGTGTGTGTGCGTGTGTGTGTGTGTGTGTGTGTGTGTGTGTGTGTGTGTGTGTGTGTGTGTGTGTGTGTGTGTGTGTGTGTGTGTGTGTGTGTGTGTGTGTGTGTGTGTGTGTGTGTGTGTGTGTGTGTGTATGTGTGTGTGTGTGTGCGTGTGTGTGTGTGTTTGCGTGTGTGCCTGTGTGTGTGTGTGTGTGAGACAAATCAAATCTCACATTGTGTGTGTGTGTGTGTGTGTGTGTGTGTGTGTGTGTGTGTGTGTGTGTGTGTGTGTGTGTGTCATTTACTAGGAGAAGGGACACAAAGCACTTGGCTTTGACATTCAGCTGAGGACCTAACCCTACAACAGTACCAGTGGGGAGTCTTGTTCAGGCCCTGGAGAAAGACAGATAGAGAGACCCAGACCCCAGGATGACTGCATTCCCTGTGTGTCTTAAATGAAATTGTACTTGGTGCATAGGGCTGCATCTGGAAATACTCAGTGTATCCATTTGTATTCAAAGTGAACATCCCTCTCCAGTCAGTGGTGAGGATTCAGGCTCCTTGATTACTGCCCAGTGTGGGGACCTCACATATGTTATGAATTGTGCTTGTCTTTCCTGTTGTGTATTACTAAGCTGAGCATGTAGTTTCCTATTAATGCTCACTACTAATTGTTTCCATTCAGAAGATTTTAGTAGTGATTGTACTAAGCCCTTATTATGGAATACTGTGATATGAATACTTTTGTGAAATAATGTAATGTGCTAAATAAACTAGAGGACATGATAGAGCAGGTGATCATGCTGCAAGAAGTTAATCATAATATGGCACTAAAACTTTTATGTTGTTAGAAATATTGGAGGCCTTCTCAGTAGCTAAGCCATCTAAATAGGCTGGGTCATCACTGTTTTCAGCACAGCTGAATTTGACATTACTTCAGTCTCAGTCTATTATGACAAGAAGTTAGTATTTCGTAAAAGTTCAGAAATCCAATAGGACTGAGTTAGTTGATTATTTTTATTGAGCTAATATAGAAGACTCTGTGGCTTTTAAACTTTTAAGGAGGCCCCCTGTACTCACAGGAGGTAGATTATCAAGCAGTTATTATTGGAAGTAATTTTAATGTGGCCATAAACCCTGCAGTTGAAAAGGTCCATGCAAAAGAAACTTGTGTGAGCAGGCATGGATTTAGATTACTAAAATGGCAAAAGGATTTTGTTGTTGTTAGATCTCTGGAGAGTGTTATATTTCAGTTAAAAGTCATTTTCTCCCTTCACTGGGGCAGCAAACAAGATTGACTTTTTTACCAGTTCTAGTCTACTCATCTCCATTTATGAAATGTAATGAAAACTATTATATTTTCTGACCACAATATGGTACTCATTGTGTTACAGAATTTAAAGAGGGGAGATTTTTGGAAAAAAAACTGGAAATGCGTTCCTGTTATGTTGAAACTAGAAGAAAGCTATTGCCTTCTTCATTCTTGGATTAAATTCATTTGGGAGACTCACAGAAATTGGAAAAGCTTTTTTATAGACTCAGTGTAGGTGCTTTTGAATTCTGACTCAGCTAGACCATGTATCAAATGTTTATGATGAGATTTCAGTCTATTGAAGCAAAACTAAATGTTTTGGAAAGGTCTATATTACAACGTCGAAGTAAGATAAGTTTGAACATTGTAATATCGAACACTAAAGTCCAAAATTCAAAAATAGCAAAGCCACAGCACATCAGTTTTGGGCCGTTTTCGGGGCTTTGCTATTTCCTCCACTGTGATGTGATCTCAGAGTTGGTATATTTAAGTAGGGGAGTGAGGAGGTGAAGCCCCCCAGTTTGGCTTAAGTTTAAGGTTTCATTTTTTTTTTTTGACACGGAGCAGCAATTTTTTTCCCTGGGAAAAAATCCTTGTTCTATGTTTTCGTTATTGTTGGGTGTCGGACTTTAGGGTTCAATATTACAATGTTTAAACTTATGTTAGTTTGACATTGTAATATAGACCATTTTGGAAGACAAGGTAAAACAGTGGAAAAACAATATCATAAAGGCTCATAAAAGGACTTGTTTCTAAGGCACAAATGTTTTTGGCAAGTAATGAATGTTGGGTTGCCTGACAAGCATTACCTCTAAATCACTTTGAAAGAAGGCTGCAGCTTGTCGCCTCTCACTCGAAATCACTCAGAGTATTAGAACATTGTGTGAGTGTTTGATGCTGCAGTGTCTGTTGGATACATAATGGACTAATAGGCGCTTCCCAGCTACTCATCTGAGGAGAATTAAAAATATTATAAATTCATTTTGTAAATAGCTTTAATAAGATAATCAACTTGCAGTTGATAATGATTTTTTTACTGGCATTATTTGGCCCAGAGTCTACTCACCAAAGGTCGGCACTTTCAACTGACCCTTGTACTTAAGGAAGTTTGGCAAGCAATCAGTTATCTCTCCCAAGGTAAAGTGCCAGGTCCAGATGCTATCCCCCGCATGTCCTGTACAAAATGTTCACAAGAGAACTTGGAGTGATTTGTTAGCACTTTAGAAAGCTTGCTTTCACTAGCAAATTACCTTATCTTGACAGAACTGCATCAGTTGTTTCCTTTCCCAAAGAAGAGAAAGACGTGTTTTATCCTAACAGCTATAAGCCTATGTTTCTCCTTATTTTGGAAGCCTAATTTAATAACACAGAGGGTTAACGGATGCATTTCTAGGATAGCAAATAATTCTAAGCAAGACTTTGTGAAATATGTCTTGGCCTTCGCTAGATCTTTTTTTTTTATAATTTCAGCAGTTCTGTCATGGGTGTGATACCTCATCTGCAGCTTTATTTATAGTTTAACAATTTTTTTCACTTACTAAGATTTTTTATGGACTATTTTAAATAGATCTAGTGCTTAAGGTAACTTCATAAGATCGTTACAGTTATACTCATTGCCCTTCTATGATGTCATCATCAATGGTCAGTGTTCTGCTCCTTTCTCTCATTACCAAAGTACTAGACATGTTTCCCTTATGCTGTCTTACCCTTTATACTAGCTGTGGACTAAATTTGTCTTTATATCAAACACTTCTGTAGGCATAGCTGTAATGCAGTTGCAGATTTGTGGTAAACACATGGTTTTGTACTGTGGCTGTTTAGCCTGGAGTTTAGCATTCAAGACATTCTGGGCATTTTTGATTCTTACATTACGGTTTCAAGCCTGTCTGTTATCTTCGATAAGTATGTTCCTTCCTCTCTTCATCTACATTTTGAGACATTGCAGCCTCGTTTTTTTCTCTGAATACAGTGGAGCATTGGGCATAATGAGTAAGAAATTACCATTTATTCTCTTTATTTATATATTTATTTTGCATTTGTTGACCAGTATAGTCCGACTGGATACATGTCTATTTTCAGCAGAGGCCCAGGGAGAAAAGCTCCAAGGTAGAACATAAGTAAAAATCACAGAATGATTACAAGTTACACACAGTTTACAGGCTCCAGTTGAGCAAGCAGGTAATATAATCATACATTTTTAAAACAGTGTTAACAAACTGACTAGGCAATGTAACATGATTACACACTATAGAGAAGGATCTAGTCGGGTTTTGAACAAGGACATAGCCAGTGAGGTTTAGAGTATAGCTTGATGCTTTTTTTGAACTGAGTATGAGAGGGTTCAAGAGTAATAATTCTTAAAGAACATTTATCAATTCATGACAACCTCCTGTACCTGCCTGAATATTTTAAGCAACAAGTAAAGGAAGTAATAGTACTGGCCAGGTACATACCTTACATAGCAAATCATAAGTTACTGAACAAGTTACAAACTATGATCTCTGCTTCATTTCACTTCTGTTGTCTCCCAGAGTAAAGTGTAGGGATCTACTAAATGAAATAGGCAAAAATATGTGACCATGCAAATATCTCATGGCTGATGATGCAGCTATGTTTTGTCTTGAAATTGCAACATTCACCATCTCAACGGTATCCCTTTACTACTGGCACTAGAATTAAATGTGTCTCTGTTGGGAAATCCTGGGTTAACCATCGGAAGGTATAGGACCCTCGAGGACATGGCTTGCAAATATTTCAGTGGCAAAAATCACATGGTTTAATTTCACAAGAATGTACATTTTGGGATAGAATATTGGCTCAGATATTAAGGATTGATCAGAAATGCATATGTTGGCCTCAAAACATTAACAATATATTTTTTTATTGCTTGTATTTGTACTCTTCAGATAGAGTTGACCTCCTCCCCTTTAATAAATTCGTAAGTCATCATAACTCAGGAGAGGTTAGATGGTTGCAATGTCTACAACTTATGGCCATTAGTTTTCCAAAAAGAAGAGTCAGTAATTCCATACCAATTTATTTGACACATAAGACTACATGTATCCATGACCCAAACTGTTTATTGTCATTTGTCTATAAAGCTACACGCTGACTGGAGGTGAAGGACTTCCTGAAAGATAAGCATGAATAGGAGAAATATCAAATATCACAAATTTCAGATAAGGATGACTTAACTGTAGTGTGTGGGCATACACCTCATCCAAAATTATATTCATGCACACTTTAAGAATGTGCAATTTTAACAGTGGCCATCATGGCATATAGATCTTCTATTTCACTCCCTCACAAATAAAATTATTGCTACTAGATATTTATTATGGGGATAAGGAGAACATTTCTCCTGTTTTATTTTGTGTATGGAAGCTGGCTACCACCATTCTTGCACTTATTTTCAACACTGGAAAACAGTGGTGGTGCTGCGGTAGTGTTGTTGCCTCACAATATGACGTTGTCCTGTTCGATTCTCAGCTATAGCATCTTCTGTGTGGAGACATGCGTGAATGGGTGTACCTTCGTTGAAGGTTGTATGTCAGGGCTGGCAACTCAGTACATAAAAATCTACTGCCAATCATTAGCGGACCGGAGTTCCGCTGTGGCGACCCCTAACCGGGAAGAGCCGAAAGATACAACAACATCTGTGAAGACGGTCATTGTTGTGTCAATGGACAGAAGGTGATGTCATTGACTCCTGAGCATAAATTATATTTTCAGTAAGTTCTGGTCTATCATTTTGTGTAGCTGAGACAATGACTTGCAAATATATTTTCTTTGTGAAGTTATATAAGTATACTCATTTCTGATGCTATGATTATAATTTATGTATTATTGTCCTGATCCCCTTCATTAAAACACATCACATTGAATGATGTTTGACGACCTTTATTAAACTTCCATAACATGACTTTGATCACCAATATTATTAATTATAACTGAACATAGTAGGTCTGATTTTAATCATAGCATAAGCATCCCTGTAATGTTAGCCAGGGCAGCGTACTGGGCAGCACAGTGGTGCAGCGGTTAATGCTGTCGCCTCACAGCAAGAGGTTCTCTGGTTCGATTCTCGGCTGGGGTGCTTTCTGTGTGGAGTTTGCATGTTCTCCCTGCATTTGCGTGGGTTTCCTCTGGGTACGCCGGTTTCCTCCCACATTCTAAAGACATGCTTCTGGAGCATTTCTCCCCGGGCCTCCACTGAAAACAGGATCTGTGGAACCTAGTCGGACTTTCCCGTTTCACAAATGTTAAATAAATAAAAAAAAAAAAAACTTTACTCATCCTGACCCAGTAAGCAGTGTCCATACCTCAACTCACTTACTTTACTTATAAAGCAGCATCCAACAACTCACTTCATATACCATTTATTGAATTACACCTCCCACTAAGTCCTTTACTTATGAAGTAGCATCCAACAACTCACTTCGTATACCATTTACTGAATTACCCCTCCAACCAAATAAGCAGTGTCCTTACCTCTGCTCACTTATATTTACCACTTATTGCCTCCAACTGCTCACTTTCCTTTCCCAACTTATTGAAATGAAAATCTAAACACCAGAGGAGGAACAGAAGAGGGCAAGTGTGTCTCTTCTGTCCACCCCCTCTCTCTTACCAAACTTACAACCTAACCAACCATCAAAAGGCATAAATCTCACTGTCATTTGGTGTATGGCATCCTCTCTGACCAAACTAGATTTATGTTATCACCTTCCACAGCCCTATCTCATAAACAGCCAAAGTACCAATTGCCTAAACAGCTAAATTAAACCCTGATCCCTCTACAATGCTAAAGTAACAATCATAACCTCATAACCTAACATAACCTTTGTATAATGGGTAAACTCTTGCTTACCTAACCACCAATAATAGCCTCACCATGATTCTCCAATCAGTACCTACCAAATGTACCACCCAAAACTAAACCCACAAGGACAATGTACCACCAAAACACTAAGAAGCCCAGTGTCACCCGAAACAAAACAAAGTCAATGACTTGCCATCATGCCTACCTGCAGCCAATTTCCCTACTCAATGGATATACTAATAACCACAATGCTATTTCCTTTCTTAAAGGAGCCATTGCCCAGTAATCCCACCATCAAAACAACTACCCCTTATAAGGCAAGAAAGCCATTAGCAACCAAAACCACCCTATAAATGCCATCAATACCTCCATGGAATAATAACCATACAAACTGTAGGTGAATGATCCTCCATATACCAAAGCAAACCCTTGCAACCAACTTACTTTGACAATAGGCAATGTGCCACAATATTCACCCTATCACCTATACCCTTCCAGCATAAGCCCCTTCTCAATTTTTTTGTAAATTACCATACCCTGTTACCCATGGAACTGTAGACATTGCAGCTAAATCCTCTTTAACTAACTGGAATGCCCCACCTTCTTCATAAGCCTGCAGCAAATAACTCAACAATCCATCCCCAATCTCCTACCCCTGTTAACTGCAGCACCCCTACCATGCTTCAGTTATAATAGCTACCCTACAGTCCTGCAATACACATCTAATACTACTAACCCAACCTGACACACCTAGGCTAAGAGCACCATCAACCATGCCACTGTCATATCAACCCAGTGAACAAGAAACCCTACCCCCCGACTCCCTCTGCTTAAACTATGATGCCTGCTAAATTGACTAATTCAGAATTACAAACTCCCATTCCAAACCTTTTTTATAACTTAAGGCCAGAAGTGCCAGGTTACAAGAACCCCACTCCTGCCCCAAAGGTGATGTAACTAACCATTAAACCAGCCCAATCCCAAACTAACCCTCTTCAGCTGTTTCAACTCGATCCCACCCATGTTCAACCCCAAAATCCCTTTAGTGTAAACTAAACACTTGCTTTACCCTGCTCCTAACTTACCTTAAGCACACCTGTTGCCATGGTAATCCCAGGCCACACAACTCTTATTTGCCTAAACAAGCACCTGAAATCATGTCGTTACCTGAAACTTCAATGCCTTCCCTTAATGTCCAGAAACTCCCACAGCAGCATCACCTGTCAAAATCTACTTTCTTCAGATCCGCCAGCTGATACAACTCTGTACTTCACCATCTCTGCCTGAAACTCTTTAGTTCGCCATCTCTGCCTGAAATTCATGCCTCCATCATCTGCAAAAGAAAAAACAAATTAGGCACCTTGCTGTTATGAAAAACTGCAGTGCTTATAGTTGTCACTCAGTCCACCCAATTACAGAACTGCCACTCAACTGCTCAGCCATGGTAACAGAAACGATTCACCTCTTCTAGCATTTGGTCAGTAGAGGTGCGGCACTGGAGCTTCCAAATCCCTCACCTTCTACATGTGCAGTGGACACAATAAAACTAAAGATAGGAATCCAACCCTTTGCCATGTCTATGTGACAAAAACAGCAACACTATGCCCACCCCTTACCACCAGCATTAACATTTAAGTACTCAATTCACTCGATCAGGAACCATACTCTACACTATGACCTAAGACACCCGTACTGCAAACCTCCCAGGGAACAAAGTACTGCAAGATTCGACAAGCAACTTGGACTATGCCCATATGGGTAAACAAATCCATGCACACTAACAAATTCAATGAAAAGTATTCACCTTATGCTACCTGCCATGTTTGGGAACCATACCTCTCCTCTCACGGCAAGATATCTGAGCAAGCCTGATAAACTGAGGGTGCAATGGCCCCAAAACAGAGAGATTTTAACTATTGTTGCTACAAACCTGGAAACGTGCTAGAGTAACAGGGTCAGTGTTAACATACAAGTAAGTCTGAAACTGTAATGTATGTTACTACTCACTGACTTCAATCATCAGCTAATCCCAATCATTTGCCAAACCACAAATTTTATGAGGGACAGACCAAACATGAGGCAAAATCTGGGCACTCTGCAAAATCTGGACCATTGAGAGGTATGCTGGGAACCCTAGAGCAAGCATCCTCCACAGTCAAAAAACACCCAACCTAATGAGGTAAGGTCTGGCCATTCTGACTCAACTGGGCAGAACACTGCCCATATACTGCAAATGGCAATACGTACATGCGAATCATACCTCAAACCTCCTAGAGCAAACCATATGGACACAGCTGTAAAGGAAAGTGGGAGAAAATCCTAAACATAGGGATTCATCTTTTTTTTTTTTTTTGGTAACTGAAAAGCTGGCAGATAGACTTCAAAGATGACCGTCCCCTTCCCTAACCCAGTTGACCAAACCTCCCAACCAAGGGCAACTGTTCCATTGAACAGCTTACAACCCACTGAAAAAAACAGTAGAGCTTGTCAAACCTCCTGTTATCCCAACTAAATGGTAGGCATACCCCTCAACCTCTAAAAGCAAGTAGTAACAAGACCATAAAAAGTGGGACAAGGCCAAAAACGGGACCCTTGAATATACAGCTTGTTGATCAAACAGGTTTTGCATTATAAGGTTTTCCGAAGGGTATGAAGTCTGAAACTTAAGTTTCTATCACTTCCAACTGCAACCTTTAACAATTTGCCACCAAGCTGCTGAAAAGGACAGCTGTGCCCAATGAGCCCCACTTCTCCTCCTTCTGAAGTGGTGTTTGGTGTAGTATTCTTTACAAATTAACTGCAAAATCTGCCAGGAATTAATACAAAGCATTTAAGAACATGTCATCTTTATAAGTCAGTGAACCATAATTTGACACCCCAGACAGTTATGTTTAGTACCAGTGTCATGAAGATGCAGCTGTGCAACCATCCACACACAAACGTTTGTTGCCAAACGAAACCCCCTTTCCAACTCGCACACCCAAAAAAAAAAAAATTTAAAACAGTTTAGCACCACTTGGAACAGTTAACACCCCATTTCCACCCTTGCAACATTAAATGTCTGCATATGTCTCTCACACAGCCCAGAACCCAAAAGCAGATACACGAGCAGCCAAGTCACCAAAGGATGGCCCCACAGGGAATGAAGTCCCATTCAGCACAGAGTGAGACTCCCTCCCCTACAACCTACAGTTCTGACAAAAAAAGCCTTTACAAGGTCTCAGCTGCATAGGAACTGCCACCATTCCTACAACCAATAAAAGCTATATCATCCAAGAGCAGCAACCTAACGACTCCAGCAGCTACAAGTAACCCTCAAGATAACAGTATTCCCACACACTTTACCTCTCACTACATTTTCTTTTAAACTCCCCAGTTTAGATAAGATTAAGAGAGCAGAACTAAATTAATAGGTTCATAGGTTCATAGGTTCATAGGTTCATACTAGGCTATCTGCCCTGGGGCAGTTATAAGCCTAGCCCGATTGTGTTTGGCTTACGCCACCCCTTTATTTGAGTATACTGTGCCCTTTTTAAAGTTTAGTTTACTGTGCCTCTGTCTAATAGTGACACGGAAGTAATCCCCGGGACAAATCTACGATCCCCCATCCACTCATCAAGATTCTTCTTGAAGAGAGTCAGTGAGGTGCTCTGCCTAACATGAATTGGAATTCTATTCCAGAGCGAAGGGAGCCTCTGGGTTATGAATCTGTCCCTCCAGCATGTTCTATTTATTTCTGTGCTGAGGTTCAAGTCTCTCGAGCGTGGCTCTAAGGGATTTAGATTTACTGAGGTGGAGCATGTCCATTAATTCTGGGTTGGACATAGCTTTATATGTCAGGCATAGATCGCCTCGAAGTAGGCGGTATGCAACTGAGTAGAGCTGGAGTTTTTTTAACCGAGCAGCATATGGCATCTGTTTGAGTCCCTTGATCCTCCTGGTGAGGTACTTTTGGGGTCTTTCTAATTGCTGCAGGTGTCGGGTAAGGTACATCCCAAAGGGTGCATTGTATTCTATGATGGGCCTGATGAGGGATGAATAAAGGGGCATGATTACCTCTCTTAATTAATAGGTTCATAGGTTCATACTAGGCTATCTGCCCTGGGCAGTTATAAGCCTAGTCTGATTGTGTTTGGCTTACGCCACCCCTTGACTGATCTAGATGTGAATCCTTTCATGATGAGGTGGGCTATGTAGATGGTCTTTCTAACCACTTTGGCAATGTGGTTGTTAAAGGAGAGATTGATATCAACTTGGGTCCCAGATCCCTAATTACTTTCTCTGTACTTAATGGGTTACCACCTATGTGGTAATTTGTGGGCACATTGTTTTTGCCAAAGGGTATGACTATACACTTTTTGGCATTTAGCTTTAGACCATGGCTCTGGCACCAGTTATCCATCTTTGCGAGACCTTTTTGAAGGATGTTTGTGTCAGCTGGAGAGTCAATTATGGCGCCTAGTTTGCAGTCATCTGCGAACTTGGAGAGCCATAGTCCTCCCACGTTGGCCTGTACCTCAGAAAAGTAAATACTGAACAAGAGTGGTTCCAGGACAGAACCTTGTAGGACACCACTTGTGACCAGTTTCGAGTCTGACATGGCTCCAGCAACTCTGACTCTGTGGGTTCTGTCTTTGAGCCAGTTTCAACCCATCTTGTGACATAGGGGTTTATATTTATGCTGGATAGCTTATCTATGATGCCCGAGTGGGGTATTGTGTCAAATGCCTTTGTGAGGTCCAGACAGGCTATGTGGACTACCTTCCCTTCATCTATGGCCTTGGTGACTGTTTCGAAGAAGTCGACCAGGTTCAAAAGGCAGGATCTGCCCTTGACGAAGCCAAATTGGGTAGGATCAAGTGTCTGTAGGTCCCCAATGTCTTTGTTTATGAGATCCATGATGATCCTCTCCATAGCCTTGCAGACTAGGCTAGTCAGGCTTATGGGGCGATAGATTCCAGGGTCCGTAGAGGCACCACCTTTGTGGAGTGGGACCACTGTTGCTGTACGCCATTCTTTGGGCACATATCCTGTAGTGAGGCTGAGATTGTACAGCAGTTTTACTTGAGGGATTAGTTCTTCTTGGAGTTCATGTAGGACGCAACCTGGGACGCCATCTGGTCCCATGGAAGCAGTGTTTTTTGCTTTGGAGAGGGCGGCCTTCACCTGAGCATCAGAGATGTTTGGGAGGCTGCACTCTGCCGTGATAGATACTTGCTCTTTTGGGGGGGAGGGGGTGGAGAAGTTTGCACTGAACCTGTCTGCCAGGATATTGGCGATGTCTGTGGGTTCAGTGTATTTTTTGTCGTTTAGAATCAACTCAGAACAAGTCTGGGAGTTGCATCCCAGGTTCCTAACATAACTGAAAAAAGCCTTACGATTGTCTTTAGTGTCCTGTGCAATTTTTCTCTCGAAGCTGGCCTTGGAGGATTTTATGAGGGATCGTAATTTTTTGCTAGTACTGATCAGAGATGCCTTCCCTTTTAGGGATTTTGCTCTATCATGTAGTAGCTTCCTCCTTCTGTTGTACAGTTTTTTTATGGCTGGGGTCCACCAGACTGGATGCCTGCCTTTGGATGATTGGGTCTTGATTTTGTTTGGGATAGCATGATCCATGCATTCCTGGAGATGTCCGTAGAATGCTTTTATATAGGATTCTGCAGTTTGGGCCATAGTTTCCACTGGCCCTGGGGCCTTGAAGGATTCCACTAAGGTTTTGAGAAGTGTGAAGTTCACTTTTGAGAAGTTTTTCACTGTGGTTTTCTGGGCTGGGGGTGGGGTCGGGATGTGGATATCCAGTGAAATTAATTTATGGTCTGATCTTACCAATGAGGGATGTACTTCTGGTATGGAGCATAGAGTCCCCATGTTGGTAATGATCAGGTCTAGTATGTTTTCCCCTCTTGTGGGAGTGGTGACTAGTTGTTCCATAGCATTTGAGTTTATAAATTCCAGGAACCTTTGGGCTAAGGTGCTGGGGCTTGAGTAATGCTCCCAGTCTATGTTTGGGTAGTTGAAGTCACCCAATATAATGGTGTTCGGAGAGATCTTCATGTTCACCAATGTTTTCAGGAAAGCCGAGTGTGATTCCTGACTTTGAGAGGGTGGTCTGTAGGATGCTATAAACTGAAAAGCAGTCTTGCCCACTGTCAGTTGCACATGGATGGTCTCTGATAATTTGTGCAATGCCACTAACCTGGAGGTGTGGATATCCTTGATAAATATGGAAACTCCCCCTCCTTTTGTGGTTTGGTCCGCGTTTTGAGGCCGAAAAGCATGATATGAGGTATAACCTGGAAGTGCTGGGGTGCTCTCTGGAGCCTTGAACCAGGTTTCTGTCACTGCAGAGATATCGATGTTCTCCATATTGAGGAGAGCTTCAAGTGCGTGCATCTTGAGATTGTCTTCTGGCGTTTAGCAGCATTGCCCTTAGTTTCTTGTTTCTTGTGCTGTCTATGGAGGTGGGTTTGACTTTTGAGCCTTGCCTAAAAAAGGCAACATGGGGGTGGCAAGAGCCTTTGCCAATATCCAAAAGCCCAGAGGTGACAGGTGCAAGCCGTCCCTAGCGAAGCAATGTGGCTTGTCGAGCATGTTATCCCAGGCTGACAGACACTGGATCCCCTGTGAATGACACCAAAATTTTAGCCAATTGTTAAAATCGATCATTTTGTCTTTATACTGTGGCATCATTCTAGGTGAGGGTAAGATGCTGCTCAAGGTCAGGGTCATACCGGCCTGGGCTACATGATCAGAGAGCTCCTCTATGTCTCTTTTCATGTAGTCGAGGGAGGTACATCTCAGGTCATTCACGCCAGCATGTACAATGACTGAGTCATATTTGTATTTGCTTTGGAGTGACCTGAGTGCTTGCATTATGTGGCGGATCCTAGCACCCGACAGGCAACTCACTGTGACCTTCTCTTTATTCAGCCTGGTGAGCGGGACATCAGTGTGTCTGACAATAGAGTCACCTATTACAAGAGTATCAGGTGTGTTATTCAGCCTTAAGGGCTGCGACTGCTTGGCACACTGACTTTGTGTGCGATTTGTTGTATGTGTTTTGTTTTGGGGTAGCGTTTGCTTGGATGTCTGCTTTGGAGGTCTCTGTTGCTTAGGTAGATTTTTATTTAGAGCCTCCGAGTATGTTTTTGTGTTTTTATGTGTTTGGTTCGCTGTTGTGTTGGGACTATGTGATACTGGAATTGTGTTGTGTGAGGTTACCTTCTCCTCCTGACTGGTTACACCAGTTTTGAGATGAGAGAGCTCAGCCTCCAGTTTGGCTATATGGTTGCATCTCTCACATATATTTGAACAGTGTCAAAGTCAGGGATGATGAACAGACTACCTCTTGAGATGTGCCCAACTCTGCTCTATATGTGGCCATTGCTATTCCACTCACACCAACGCTTGCCCAGTTTCACTGAGTTCTGATGTACCATCACAGAAGCATCCCTGTAAAAGCATGTCTTCCACACAACAGTCACATCCTCCTAAAGTGGGAAAACTGGTGGACACCCTGAAATGATGGTCATGGGATTGTTTTTATATATATATATATATATATATATATATATATATATATATATATATATATATATATAGTAGCTCACTCCCAGAGAAGTAAAGCTGTAAGAAGAGAGCTACCAAATTTAGCATCAACTAGGCTCCAGTAAACTTAAATGGTAATCACTCCTCCGCACCCTAACAGTGAAGGCCATATTGCACCTGCAAGGAGAGGCTCCTGGCCCGTGAATACTCATTTAACAAGTGATATAACTCAGAAATGATCTAACGTTCAACAGACTTGAAAGATGAGATGGCTCAGTAAGCTAGAGGAATGGATATTCTGAATGGGTTTCAAATCACATTTTGTTCAAAGTTCACAAGCCTTAAGCTGTACGTTTTAGTACATTAGATCATAAGTAGTACATTTTAATGGAATAACTTAATCTACTTTGTGGGTGCAATATACCAGAACTAAAGAAGCAATCAATGCAAATCTATTTTAAACTATCAGTGTGATAAACATGTTGTCAGTCAACCTTCATATGGTGTTACAGCACAACAATCATGATGTACCCACAGCAGTAACCCCCTTTTCCTGTCGTACCACTTCTGCATGTTTCCGGGTTTTTTTTCTTTAACTTTAAGTAACAACAAGTGCATAGTAAACGTTAAGCACTCAAGGCCCCACCACTCAACTGAGCCACCAGTCTGTCATAACTACAAGAACCAGCATGAAAATCCACCAATGGAACCCAGTCAAGGCAAATATATTTAACGAGAAACTTGAAAACTGTATTAGCCAAGAGATTCTAATCACTGCTCCAAAAGGACAGAGGGATAATCCAGAACTACCCAGTTCCTAAAGTTTAAGTAAACATGTTTTATTTCACTATATATAATAAAGCTTGGCATAATTACCTAACCGGGAAAACAAGCAAGGGTCATATGAATGCAGGTCAGCACCCAAGCAACTTTTAGCCTGGCCAAAGCCAGAGTACCTGATAAGAGGAAAGGCAAAAGAGGAAGGCAGTCTCATGAAATGCATATGAAATTTCCCCATCCATGGAGATCAACTCATCATACTACTTATTCAAGCCCTCTACCAACAAACGCAGCAAAGCTAAGCCCCTTACCACTGTCTTGCCACCCTCCCCAAGAGAAAAAAAAAACATATTACTCCTACCAACCACCTGTCTTCTACAGCCCAAACACTAAGCAGTAACCCAAAACCTACTTGCTTCCCAGGAATAAATGCAGGTCATCTCAGACGTCACTTGCCTTAGCAAGTTTATGGCAAAATGCGATTCCTTACCCAGCTGGACTTGCCTAAACCCCTTAAGGCCCTCCCACCCCTTATATCATTTCCTCTCAATCAACCCTCCTTCCATTTAACCCTTTCATCCCCCATCCCTCTTACCTTCCGCTAATATATTTGTCTAACCCCCTTCTGAAGATGTCCCTGGACAAACTGGTTTGTTGCCAAACCTCATTTTTGGGAAGTTTTTAAAAAAGTTGGTTAAACTAATCTTATTCTTGTATCCAATGGTGCATATTTATTCATTTTATTTAGATTTTAAAAAGTATGATTCTAATTGTCTCTTATTGTGATGGCATCTGACATGAATGTCCTAGATATTATAGGGAGAGAGAGAAAGAGAGTGATTCAAATACTTCAAAGAGATGTAAGGTATGCTGAGCAATTAGCATTTAATGATACTTCAAAGCAAAAACACCAAACCCAAAGGATGTAGAAAACAACAATCAATAAAATAACATCCACAAAAGGTACTCCATTCAAGGTTTGCACAGGTTAAATATTGACACAGTAAATATTAATATGTTCACCTTGGATGTGAAGTCTATATATTAGCATACCATGGGTAGAAGATGTTGATTTTTTGAAACTGTATCCTGCGAAATTTGGCTCCTATAGTAGTGATATGGTAAGTACAATTTGTGAACTTATGGAAGTTATGCTTGAAAGTAATTTCTTCATGTTTTATGGTCAGACTTACCACCAAAAAAGAGGGGTTGCAATAGGAGCGACAGTGACCCCCTCTTTCTCAAATATTGTCATGGGCTGGTGGTAGACAGAGAAATCCTATAATATGCCTTTCTTTAAAACACATGTAATTAAATATTGTAGATTTGTAGATGATTTATTTTTTATTACTGATGCTAAATTAGATACTATAACTGCCTTTATTTCAAATATTAATGATATTACTGAGTTTTTAGACTTTAACACAGCCAGTTTAGCCACTGATGTACATTTTTTTGATGTTGCCATACAATGGAGCAAAAGTAATAAGACTTTTTCTAGTAATATTTATAGGAAGGAATGTTTTGTTAGCAACTATTTGCACTTTTCTACTGCACACCCACCATGTATGTAGAAAAATATACCTTGGGGCAGATGATCAGGGCCTCAAGACTGACTACTAATCAGGAGATTTTTCTGGATCCAGTTCACGAATTTAGCCCATGTTCAGCAAGTCAGCACCTGATGCACCTGTCTAGCAGGGACACAGGTGGAATCCGAGGGGTGCATTTTCTGCTCCCCATCCAGTTATTCAGGTTGCGCTTAAAAAGTATTAATGAGGTACTCTGCTTGATGTGGAGTGGGAGTCTATTCCACAGAAGGGGGAGTCTCTGGGACACAAATATGTTCCTCCAACAAGTCCTATTGATGTCACAGACCAGGTTGAGGATGCACATGCGGGTTACTCGAGTGGAGCTTGACTTGCTGATATGCAGCAGTCTCATCAAGGTGGGGTCTGAGATTGCTTTGTATGCCAGACAGAGGTCAAATCATAGGAGTGTGTAGGAGACTGAATAGAGGGACAGGACCTTTAGCCTTTCTGTGTAAGGTAGATGTTTGAGGCCCTGGATTCTCCTGGTGAGCAAACTCTGTGGTCTCTCCAGCTGCTGCATATGCTTTATGAAGTACATGCCAAAAGAGGCATTGTACTCAGTAATGGGCCTTATAAAGGAAAAATACAGAGATGTTATGACCACCTTGTCCCTTGTCCCTGGATGAGATACTCTTACTAATGAGGTGAGTCATGTAGAAAGCTTTTCATACAATGGAGGCAATATGGTGGTCAAAAGTCAGTTTGCTATCAAGCTGGGTACCCAAGTCCCTCAAGACTAATTGCATGCTTAGGACCTTTTTATTAACGTGATAATTTGTGGGGATGTCACTCTCCCCAAAGGGGATGATGATGCAATTTTTGGCATTCAGTTTAAGGGCATGTTTCTAGCATCAGTATTATGTTTGGGTAAGACCCTCTTGGAGGATGTCGACATCACTAGGGGAAGTAATGACAGTGCCCAGCTTACAGTCATCTGCAAACTTGGTCAGCCATAGACCACTGGTTTTAGCCTGCACGTCAGAAAAGTATATCCCAAACAAGGGCCCTAAGACTGATCCCTGGGGTACACCACTTGCTACAGGTTAATTGCTTGAGGTGGCTTCCCCTATTTTGACTAGGTGGGTTCTATCAGTTAGCCAGTGTGCTACCCATCTGGTAACATATGGATTGACACCTTATTGAGAGAGTTTATCTATTATACCCAAATGGAGAATAGTACTGAAGGCTTTAGCCAGGTCAAGGTAGATGTTGTGCACCGTCTTCCCTTCGTCCATGGCTTTGGTGACTATCTCAAAGAAGTCGACGAAATTTAGCAGGCATGACCTCCCCGTGACAAAACCAAACTGTGTGGGATCAAGTGTTTGGAGGTTGCCAATGTCCTTGTTAATGAGGTCCATGATAATCCACTCCATGGCCTTGCAGATAATGCCACTTAAGCAGATGGTTCTATAATTTCCTGGATCAATGCATGCTCAACCTTTGTGCAAAGTTATGACAGTGACTGTCCTCCACTTGGCTGGGACAAACCCAGTAATCAGGCTTTGTTTGAATAGGGTACCTAATGGTGCTACAAGTTCTTGTTTGAGTTCATGTAGGATGCAGCCTGGGATGTTATCTGGTCCCATGTATGTTTTGCATTTGAGAGGACAGTGATGACTTACTCCCTAGAGATAAGTGGAGGGGGGCAGGTGCTGAGGATGTCCTAATTTACTGATGGGGGGAAAGAGGGGTGACATTTTCACTGAACCTGTCTGCGAGCAGGTTGGCTATATCTACAGCATTTGTGTATGTGGTGTCATTGACCACCAGTTCTGAGCAGATCTGGGCGCTTCCCTAGAGTTTGCTGACATATGCAAAGAACGCCTTGTGATTGTCCTTAGTAGATGTGGCCAGTTTGGACTCAAAGTTTGCTTTGAAGGATTTTACTAGTGCTCTTATTTGCTTGTTCAGACTAAGGAGAGATTGCTTTCAATTAGGCATCTGGTTCTTCTTGGTCCTAGACAGCAGTTTGTTCTTTTTATTATAGAGTTTATTTATTACAGCTGTCCACCAGACAGGTTTACTCTTCTTTGAGAAGGAAAATGTCCTTTTGGGTATTCCTGATTTCATGCAGTTATATAAGTGCTCGTATAGTACTTTCGTGTAGGTTTGGGCATATGTGCCAGTTCCTATGGAGCGGGAGGGAGCCATGAAGCTGTTTATACCTTCCCTCAGGAGGTTGTAATCAGCTTTCGAGAAGTTTTTTTGATTGACCCTAACTAGAGGGTGGTCAGGGAAGATGGAGACTTCAAAAGTGGCCGCTTTGTGGTTGGATTTTACCCGGGAGGATGTCACTGCAAGGATACTGCATTGGTTACTCATGTTGGTTAATACCAAGTACAAGATATTTTCACCTGTTGTGGGGGTGTCAACCAGCTGGTCTAAGGCATTTGCATTGATGAAATCAGGAAATGTTTTGGCATGAGTAGTTCTTCCAATCTATGGTTGGATAGTTAAAGTCACCCAGGATCAGGGTAAAGGGTTGAATCTTGATAGATTCAAAGAGGTCCAGATAGGTGGATTGGGCATCTTGAGTCAAAGTTGGGGGCCTGTAGCTAGCTATGATTTGAATAGGGGTCCTGTCAATGGTTAACTGCACCTGGAGTGTCTCCTGTGCATCATACTTTTTAACCAGCCTGGGGGTATGTGTGTCTTTTATATATATTGAAACTCCGCCTTCTTTTGTTTTGCTGCCCACATCTTGAGGTCTGAATGAATGATAGGATGAGTAACCTGGTATGACTTGGGTGCTCTCCGCAGCTTTGAACCAGGTTTCTGTGACTGGACAAATGTCAGCATCTTCCCGGGTTAAGAATGCTTGCAATGATTGCAGTTTCATGTTGAGACTCCTATTGGGATGCTTAATGAGAACAGGGGCGCTAGTTCCACTATTTCTAATATTAAGACAGACAAAGGTTATATTAATAGATTTTGGCTGTGCATGACTGTGAATGATTAAAATACTAGATCTATTCTTATTCAGAAATGGATCATTTTTAAGGCTGATTGGAATATTATTAAAATAGTAGGTAATGAACCTAGGTTTGTAGTTAAAAAGGCTTAGTCTATAAAACGATATTTAGAAACAGATAACACTATAGCCTTAACTGCTAAGACTGACAAACATCTTGGCATGCATAAATGTGTTTTTGAAATATATGCTCTATTATTTTGCAGGGATCCTCATTATTTTTGTCTCACATTAATAAGCGCATTACAGGTAACAATTGTTTTACTTGTGATTCCTCTGGTATTATTTACATTGCAATCTGCTTTAGCTGCCAGTGTTTTTATATAGGTAGGTCTACAAGAAAATTAAAAGTGAGAATAAAGGAACATCTGTATTAAACACTGTGAAATTAACAATGCTTTTTATAAACATTCAACTGTATGTGTAGATTTTAAACAGTTTCATTTTTTTGTGTCATACACAGTCCCTAGGAATGTAAGGGTTGGTGCTTTTAAAAAATTACTTTTGAGGAGAGAAGCTTTTTGGCAGCTTAGTCTACAAGCGGATGTACATCCTGGAATCAATTATAGCATTTGTATTGTGTTTTTCATTTAGTATATGTCTTATATCGTGTAATGTTGCTTTAAAAGTTGATTTTCTGAAGTTTTTAGATTTTACTTGTTTGATTGTTCAATTAATTGTTTAGAGTGTTTAGAACAGTATATAAGGTTCGTTGATATTTTGTCATTTTATTCTGATGAAGTCTTTGGATGAAAGCACAAAATAAATATTTCTTTCACTAGATTGCTTTCTTTGGATGTTATTTTGTGGATTTATTGATAACTTCCATTCTGTGTCTAGATATTTATCCCTAAATGAAGTTTGGAACAGACAAATTTGTCATGGGACATGTTTAGTGATGAAGGCAGGGTGCATTGGGGAGCTTAAAGGGAGGAAAGTAGGTAGGATGGGTAGTTAAGCAAGTTTGAAAGGGAGTAGTCAAAAAGGGTGAAGTAGGCTGGAGATGAAGGGAGGAAGTGTGATATGGGGGGGTCTTTATGTATTTTGAGGTAGGAAATGACTATTGAGATTATCATCTGGCATGATTTTGTTGAAGGAAGATCACGTCCTAGACGACCTGAGGTGGTGGGAGTAAGGTAGGCCTTGGCTGGTTATACAGAGTGAAAAGGTGAGTACAGTTCCCGGTTATAGAAGGATCAGGTATGTATTAATATATATATATATATATATATATATATATATATATATATATATATATATATATTTTTTTTTCTTCTCCCTCCTAAAGTGATGGTGTTCATATAAAAGGGTGGGAGAAATGCATGTTATGGAAAAACTATAATATCAGGTGATCCATAGTTTGGGGTAGGTGTAGTAGCTATAACGGCTTATTCTGTCCATACCTCAGGGAATAGTTAGGGCTAGGGCTTTATTTTAGCTCCAGTATTCTTCACTCTTGCGATGGGTGAAGGAGGCGAGAGACAGTGATAGCTGAGCCTAGGGAGACAGCCATTTGCTGGTGATGCGGTTGAGGTGTTAGTTGGCCGGGCAATCCTGGGTAGGCCCCTTTACTCGCTGGGGGTGTCTGTGGTGGCCACATGCATTCTCAGTCAACTCAGGATGCACAATGACCTTATGTCAGTACCTTGTGTGGTGTATGAGTATAACAGGTTAGAGATTCATTCCATGTTTCTTCTTGGGGTTGCTAGCCCCATTACTTTATGTGCTAGAGGGTTTTATTGGTGGATAGTGAGCCGGGCATGGACAGCGCAATGGTTCACGGGCATGCTCCTTGGCCAGTAATGGTCATCCACGCATGCGCGAATATGCCTGTGGTGTTAAAAAATAAAATTAATAAAAAAAAAAAAAAAAAACAAAGTATAGCACTTAAACTCCAGCGGTATTAGTTGTTCGCTGGGGGGAATGCCATTCAGTTGGCAAGTGGGTTGTCATTGGCTCTGCTAGACAGAAAAGGGAGGGGAGAGGAAGCAGGAGCATCACTCTTTTCAGTTGATGTCAAGGTACCTGATCGTGATGAGCCTTTTGCAGAAAAAATGGATTCCATCATAGTTTCTAATTTGCATAACAAATTTTGGGAGCAGGTACAGCCAGCTACTGTGCTTTCTTCCCGAAAGCTGTGGGCGACATGACTTACTTAGAGGTGGTATCTAACAAGATATCTGCCAAATCAAAGGAGAGTTAGACTGTCTTTTTCTCTCTGCTTCCCTGATAACTAATTAGGTTTTGTGGTATTTATTAACTCTGACTGTTTCCATTGTTATAGTTGCCTCCTTTGGAAGTCATCTTCTTTGAGTCTTCCATTGTCTGAGAGCACGTGTTGCAGTACTTGAACTGAGTTCTGCTACCCTACTTAATGAAAAGGCTGGCATTGGGGTAACATATGCTTGGTTTTAATGCAAAATTGAGTTCAGGCAGGAGGGTATGGGTTTGCTGAATAGCCCTTGTGGGGCTACAGTTGACAAGGGCACTTTGCTCCTCATTTAAAGGGCTTAGAGCTGCCAGCCTACTGGTGTTGCTAGGATAACATCTCAGGTGGTTTGTGGCTTGATTTTGCAGAGTGGCTTCTTGTGTTCTGGTTCAAATGTTGTCATAGATTGTAGTTTACTCAGGATACACTTAGTACAGTATTGTCATAGTAGCTCATGTCTGAGGTTGTTGTGTGGCTTTTTTTTTATTTTCCCCTCTCCCTTACAGATGTCCAGGCTTTGTGACAGAGGTGGGCGAGCATTGTGGTCCAAGCAGAGGATCTGTTCTGGGAGATGCCGAATGAGTACATGGTGGCCACCAACATGCAGGTCCCCAAATTCAGAAGAGATGACAAACAATGAGCAGCAAATGAGCAGCCAGAGGCAAGAGAGCATGCCAGATGCTGCCAGTGGAGGAGAGGTCAATGTAGATCGCAACACTAGTGTCACCACCTTCAGCCCTGTCAGGTAATGATTTTACAGTCTCCACTGGGAGGAGGCTAAGGGACAGGTAACAGGGAGCAAGTGCCAGGGGTTGGGTGTCAGGGTTAGCAGATGGCCTAGGTTCTCGCAAGATGTCAGGGCCAGTGGTGGGAGTCTGCAGACCTTAGTGGGCCAGGATTTGAGTTTTGATGGAACTCTTTCATTACTAGAGGAAGATGCCATCCCTTGTTTAAAGGAGGTAGGGTCAGACTTTGGGACATGTCTGGGTGATTGGTTGATGATGCAGGTGTTAGGGCAGGAGAGTGATGCAATCCTCATGACTCCTCACATATTGCTTATGGTGAAGGAGAAGGTCTGGAAGGGAGAATACATGGACATTTTCAAGTTAGTTGATGCCAGTGGGGTTCAGCTCCTGATGGAAGCAAAGACAGTGAATGGGAAAGACCTCTTGGCATCCATGGCTGCATTAGGTCACAGGTGAGTGGGTAAGTTTTGTCAGAGAACGTGTGGGAATTGGGTCTTGGGATTTGTATATTACATGGCCCCGTGGATGGAAAGGGATGGTACTTTGGTCCTTCCTCTCCTGGCTTATTTTCTGACAATACGAGAGGTGAAAAGAATATGGCCAGATAATGCCTGGCTGTGGTATGTTCAGAAATTCTGGAAGAGGAAGGCAGTTGATAGATCCATGAGCTGGGAGGTAAGACACCCTGATATCTGGCTGTTTACCATGATGGACACTTTCGTTGTGGGAAATAGAGTTGGTAAGTTTGCAGAAGGGGGTGTCTGAGTGTGTTGGGCATTCAACATGAGAATATGTGCTTAGACAGCTTGCAGATTCTCCCATACTTGTTCAAAGTGTATGGGTGGGCATTCAGCAACACAGTGCGGTAGGGGTGAGAGTTAGTTTGGGGGTCAGACATCATCCTTTCCGGGTCAGAGAGGATTGAGTGGACCTCCCATGGGGTTGCATGGGGTGCGGGGCCTGGCCAATTTTAATGCCCAGGAGGGGTCCTTTCAGGGAACAAGGGGGCACCCAGGGGACTCATTCATCTATTAAGGTGCAGTATCTGCAGACAGCAGTGGCATGGGAATTGGTTGAGGTTTTTTCAAGTGGATATTTGATCAAGTCGAGCTTGGTGATGGATGGTAAGTCAGTGCATGGGAAAGAAGATGTGCTGTGGGCTTTGACTGAGAAGGAGTGTCAGGCGGGCAGGTTACTGGGCCCCTTTGATAGTCCACCATTTACTCATTTCAAAGTGTCGCCTTTGGGTTTAGTCCCTAAGAAGAGACCAGGTGAGCTCCAGTTAATACACCATTTATCTTACCGGAAGGCAATTCTGTCAATTATTTCATCCCCGGGGAGAAGGTTAAGGTGACCTATGCATCCCTGGCAAATGCAGCCCACATCATTAGAAGCTTTGAGAACCCTTAGCTAGTGAAGGTGGACAATGACTCTGCCTTTCACCTTTTGCTGGTACGTGAGGAGGATTGGCCATTATTGGGCATGGCAGTGGGGGACAACTTTTATTTTGACACAGCTATGCCGATGGGTTGTGCAGTGGCTTGTTCCACTTTTGAAAAGTTTAGTACGGCCTTACATTGGATATGGCAAAATCGGGTGGAAGAGCAGAGTAGTACATTACTTAGATGACTTCTTGCTAGTGGGTGAAGGGAAAGAGGGGGTACTTGTGATGCACGAGTTTTTGGGGATGTGCGTGGAGTTGGGAGTTCCATTGACTAGTCATAAGCTGGAGGGCTCATCGAAGGTGTTAGACTTCTTGGGTTTGAGTGTAGATGCGGGAATAGGATTATGTTGCCTGCTGGGATTGAAGGTTGCTAGGCTACAAGAGAAAATCATATGGATGAAGTCTAGGAATAAGGTTTGAGTGAAGGATGTCATGGAGCTGTTGGGGATGTTGAATTTTGCCTGTACGGCAGTGAATCTGGGATGCACGTTTTGTAGGTTGGTGGCATTTCTTTTGAAAGGGGGTAAGGGTAAGCACCATTGGGTAAGAGTTAGCAAATTAACACATGAGGACTTAACCTTGTGGCTACAGTTTTTACAGCAGTTTAGTGGGGTCACTTTTTGGCAGACAGATTGGGTAGGTCAAGGCAATTTGCAACTGTTTACACATGCAGCCGGGGGCCTGGGCATGAGTGCATTTTTTGTGGGGCAACGGTTTGCAGTGCCATGGCCTCTGCCATGGCCTTAGTAATGGAAGCGTGATGTTGCTTTTTTGGAGCTGATGCCAATTTGGGCGATGTCAGTGGTGATGCAGGATCATTTGAGGGGTAGGAGGGTAGTATTTAACTCAGACAATATTGCAATGGTGAGAGTTTTTCAAGTTAAGATAGCTAAATCTGAATGGTTGTTGATGGTTTTGTATAAATTAGTTTTGCAGAGCTTGTTGATTAATTTTCTTTCACATGGGTACATGTCCTGTGGGTAAAGAATGATTTTGCTTACAGCCTATCTCGTTTACAGTTTTCAGGTTTTGGCAGGTAGCTCCAGCAGCAGCAGGGGACCCCATGGTGGTACGAGATGAGGTTTGGAAAATTGGGCAGGAGTGATCAGCAGGTTGGTTCAGCAGTCTTGGGCGGTGTCCACCAGAAAGGCTTACAGCAGGGCTTTACATGATTTTGATTTGATTTGATTTCTTAGGCAGTTACCAGAGGAGGAAAGTGTGTGGTCAGAAGATTTGCTGTTACAATATTTAACAGTGATGAGGGCCAAGGGCAAGGCAGTGAGATTGGTGAGAGTGGATTTGGCAGCAATTGGAGTGTTTCTCTGGTCGGCTAGACTGGTGGATTTTACTAAATCCTGGACAGTTGAGAAGATGTTGAAAGGATGGGGTAGGGGAAAGGTCTGAACAGGGATAGGTGATGGCTAGTGATGAAGGGAATTTTAAAAATGTTGTTTCAGGGTTTGCGTAGGGTATTTGGAAACTCAGAAGACTATGTGGTGTGAGGAACGTTAATTAGATGTACTTTGGAGCTTTTCAGTTGCCAGAGCTGTTGGGGGTCACTGGTGTGGGATGATGTTCTGATGATGCCGGGGCAGTTCACATTAGATTGAGGTAATCTAAAACCGATCAAGCAGGGAAATGGGGCAATAATAGTTTTGGGGGAAGATAGGCTGGAAGTGATGTGTCTGGTAGCATAGGGAAGGAGAATGCATGCATCTCAAGAGTGTACATCACAAGACGTAGTTTTTAGATCTGTGGGAGGTAGGGTATTAATGGAGGGACAGCTGAATTTAATCATGAGAAGGGCCTTTTATAGTATGGGCCTTTAGGAGGATACATTTTCTACTCATTCTTTTTGGATTGGTAGGGCATCTGACCTGGCGAAGGGGGAAGTTTTAACAAAGGCATTAAAAGGGTGGAATGGTGGTCTTCCAAGGCATTTTTGACATATTAGATGAGAACTGGTATTTCTTATTTTATTGTTAATTTTTTTTTCTCTCTCTTTAGGGAGAAGGATTGCCATTTTAGGCCACTCTTTCATGTACTGGACAACAAGGCAGGCTGCGGTTAGGAGGAATGGCAATGATTTGGGATTACAGGAATTTGGTTGGGAGGTCACCTGGCATGGCATTAGAGGGTTGAAGTGGAACTGGCTGCTTCAGGTATTTACGATGTTGCAGAGCCAACTGGGGTTGCCTCGAATTTTGTTGGTGCACCTTGCAGGTAATGATTTGGGTGTGACACTAACAAGGCAGCTAGTATATCATATATGTGATGACTTTTTTAGCTTTAAGGAAGCTTTATCCATTGGTATGTCTGGTGTGGTCAGAGATTATTCCTCAGTTAGTCTGGAGGGATGCTAGAAAGTTTTCTGCAGCTGAGAGGGCTCGTAAGTTTTTGAATTTTACATTGGCGAAGCAGTTGGGGGTGGGGGTGAGTACTATATGGCACAACGAGTTTGATGATAGGGATCCTATGTGGTTTAGGACAGATGGGATTCATCTTAATGATTTTGGGCTTGACTTATTTAATTTGAATCTGGGTTTGTTTTTGGAGGGACTGGTTAGTGAGTGGAGAGAATGAGCAGCTTGTGTGGCTGGTGAGCAGAGAAAAGGGACAGGCTTGCCCCTCTTCTGTTCCCCTTCTGGCGGATAATTTGTAGAAGGAGTTTGGAATGGTGGAACATTGTCGGTGGAGGCTGTTTGGACTTAGAGGTTTGTTTCAAAAAAGGGGTGTTGAAGGTGAGCGGTGCAATGCTGCCTTGAAAGTATGAGGATAAGCAATCAAATGGGGGCCGCTGCTTATTCCAAGGGTAAGTGATGGTACACTGCCCTTATGGATAGTCATTTCATGTTTTCCCTTTCCAAGGAAATGAAGTTATGTTTATGTTTAATAAAGTTTCATGCTTTTATCATTATTATTATGTTCAAACAATAAAGGTTGTCAAAAGTCTTTGGTGTTTTGGGTGTTTTATTAAAGTGGAACATGACAAATCCTACAGTTCAGCAGTGCTTGGGTTGTGAAATCCCATAGTCTCGGATCACAAGAAACATAGACATAGGAATGTCTGCTATGCCTTAAGAATTTCCTACTAGTAACTTTTTAATTTATTACTTGTAAAAAAAAACACTTCAACATTTCCCAAATCGCAAATATTGTAGTCTGCCTCTTCAAAACTATCAGAGGTGCTTTGTAAAGCTATCCTAATTTTGTTGAATTGCATTCTAGGTGGACCTCATAGACAGTTTACATACCTATATAAAGCTATGCAAACAGCAAGGGGTATGTGACTCATTAAACCCTTGCCACTTGGTTGTGCAGCCTTGCCAATGGGGCAGTTGAGGTGTGTAAAGGTTGTAGTCTGTAGACTCTGTGAAAAAAATAGAATGCTATGTTTTCTTTCACAATACTCTTCAAGGATCTTTAGCTTGCTAATTGTACAATCTTCAGAAAAAGGAAATGTCTTTAACTATTTTCTTTTCACTCAGCCACTTTATTATTTTTGCTTGCAAGCTATCACTTATGTCTGCAGTCTGCTTTGTGGACATCTCCCTGAAAATGAATTAATTCTTTTGCGTGGAGAGAATAGTTTTGAGTTTTACAAGATAATTTGTCTCTAAAACAGTCAAGTTAGTTTAACCTTCTTACTCACAAAACTGGCATCTTTACTACAGTAGCAGCACAGTAGCAAGTGACATGTGAGTAAACAGCAGAAACATTTAAGCAGCATTGGTGGTTGGCAGCTGACTGAAGATTTTGAAGTAGCACCTTCCATAATACTGGCCTTTAGTGCTAGCTCACAAAATTCAATACTTCTATGAGCAGGGTTACGGGACAGGTTGAAGTAAAAAGGTTATTGTTTAACAAAACCATCAAAGTGATGGCTTTATTCTCCATGAGTTTTAAAAGCTTTTAATATGAGATAGTGTCAATCAGAATAAAAAAGAACACCTCCTGTCATCTGCTTGCTATGCTTGGATAGCTCGATGTTGCTATGCCTGATTGAACAGCTGAGTCTTGTTTTTTTCAGCTAAGATCAACCCTCTGGTTCAAACATGTTATGCATTAACATAACTTTTTTTTCACAGATTCTGGAAAAGGATGCTTTCTGCAGGTTTCTAAAAATACTTATTTAATTGAACACCATCTGCATGTTTTTAGATATTTAGCAAGCCTCCATATACTCAATAAACAAGCCATTTATTTTTTCCATTGCATATTCAGAAAATTTATATTGTTAGTTATATAGCATGTACAATTTCTAATAGAAACTGCAAAAAGAAACCAACAAAACTAGACATATTTTCTAAGAGTAAACTTTTCAGTGATACTACAAAAATTCAGAAGAATGTTTTATGCCCTGCTGCATTTTAGGATGAGATATCACAGGAACCTCATTCCACAAATAATTATAGTAATTTCTCATTCCATCAGGCCACTTTGTAGTAACCTTGATATTGCCTTGTTAAAAAAAAGCAGAAGATTAAATGGCAGGGGCAAAATGTGATTTATGCCATTTAACATATCCTGCTTAGTGATGATAAACTATAGTTCTTCTGTCAAGTTTCATGGAAGCCAAATTTTGAAAGACCTATGAGTCCTTCGACATATGTCTTTTATTAAATGGTAAATTAGACTGCTGACTAAATCAGTGGAGTTTATCAGGTGCATCGCTTCTAGCGTCAGTTACTTCACAAGTACACCTCATGCACAACTGTGGAATTAATGATATGCAGAGTAAAGGTCAAAGGTGCACTAAAACATTCTGTTCTTGGTTTACTAGAAATGTCAACTGATTTATTATTTGCTTCCTCTTCCATAATACTTATCTACACATCATTATTTTCAAAAATTAATACATCAGATACCTTTTGCATTAATTTTTGGCTTTCTAATTAAACATAATCTTAACAAAATAATTACATACATTCCAGAAGAAAAGTTCCAAGCCTTTCACAACTAGAGACCTAATAAGGAGCAGTCCCTTATTTTAAAGAACATGCATTGCATGAAGGCATTTTATCATATCTCATGCAATGTGTCAAGCACATAAGCTGCCTTGTCTGATAAATTGAAAGGGTAAAGTACTTCACACAAAACTTAACTCGGAGTCTGACATCCTGGAAAGGTTTGTGCAGTGCATAATACTTTTTCAATTAGACTGTTAATTCAAGAAGAAAATAACCTTGTTAAGCAAAAGAAAGGTGTTTAACAAAGTTTTATTAAGCATCTCTGATTGATGGTAAGCTTTAGACTCCTGCTATTTTATAACAGCAGCCACCATGGAACAACATCTAAAGCTTTTTGTCACTTTAAAAGCTGCTATACACTTCACTGTTACTGACAAACAGGAAAAATGCATGAGAGAGAAGTATTTAACAGCTTTCAAAATCATTCAAGCTTAACTGACAACAGTTCTGCTCACTGTCTGCACGACTGCCCTAAGTGTTTTACTCCTTTCAAAACTGTAAAACACTTTGCAGGCCAATACTGTTTTTTCTGCAGCTGATAGTACATGAGATGAATAAAGCTCCACGAACAACCAAGAGTTGCAAGTGGGTCTGTTGGGTTATAATATTTATTGCATATTTTCAACATGGATCTCAAGAGTGAGCACTTGAACTTCACGTTTCTCCACTCTCAAGGTGAATTTCCTGACATCCACGTCACTAATGCATATAAGTCAATTATGATCAGAGAATAAATCATAATTCTTTATATTGCAGACAGCAGTGGTATTATTGAAAACCTCAGATCTCAAGCAACTCCCTGCAGCGCACTAGTCTAGGTAATGTTTTCTGAAATTTAAAAAATGAATGCGCAGTTCTAATTTTTATATATGAAGGACATGCTTGTTACATGCACACTGTGCATTAAAATTAATACATTCATAATGTAGGCATTTATTTCTAACGTTTCAAGAAATGTATGCAGCAAGAAACTGCAACACTTCTGGACTTTTTGAAATACTGCATGTGTGTCTACATTGGGAACAGTAACACATGTGTACCTGTAGTATCTTGTGACACTCTATTTAGGTTTTGCTCATTTAGAAGCAAATCCAAATTAAGCTTATATGCAAAAAGAAGTATAACTAAAAATAGTGTTTGACTTTATCAAGGACATCTGAAAAAAGAAATGTTCTTTGCAGTCCCTTGTTTATTGGTGTTAAGGAAAACACAAACTATATGTTTGTGGTACAGTACTAAAACCACAAGTCACAGGCGCTGCCTTATAATGACATTTTGGACTAATGCCTGCTATGACTCAATAGATACTTAATGTAGGTGCTACTAGCTTATTGTTAAGGAATGCCCTGTTTGTGTTGACAATACAAACAGCCTGCATACCTAAGACAATTTGCAAACTATTCTGCATATCCTGTAATGTAAATCATGTCATATTTTTATTGGCAGAAAAAAAAAAAACATCCTAAGAGCATGTCACATAGCTACCTTCTCTCAGTCTCACAAACAAGCCAACTTTCAGCATATTCCTAAGAATTGTTACTCTCACTTGATTTTCTAACATATGTAAACATTTTACAGGATCTGTAATAAGATATTATAGGTACTCCACAACACAAAACATAATCGCACCATAAGCATGAAAAGCATTACTGTCCTCCTAAGTACAGTGTGTACAAACCTGCTAGTTTAGGGTAAGACACTTTTCTGATATCAGATTTGTTACTAAAAATATTTCATTTTCCCATATACCTTTCAGACTTTTAAGATAAATACTGTAGAAATACAAAGGTCAGAGGAACTCAACCTAAGAAGATGGTACACTACCATATAGAAACAAGAAGCTAATCGGCCAATGTGCTGCTTTATATAATATATCTAATCAAAGAAGTCCAGTAATAGTTCAATGGATTTCTGCGTCCTTTGCACATTATTGATAGTATTGCAACACCTCTTGCCCAAGAGGAAATGAAACCATTGCTTTTCATGAGGAACAAAGTGACTCTACCCTTCATGCATGTTGTGATGTTCCCATGCTGGGCCGGTAATCAAGAAGCCTGAATTCTCACCACTGACAATGGAGAGTGACATGCACTTGGAATACGAATGGATGCACTCAGTGTTTCCAGATGCAGACCTCTCTGCATCAAGCTCAATTTCCCTTAAGAGCTCACAGGGCACACACTCAGCCGAGGGCATTGATGTTTCTATCTGTCTCTCCCCAGGTCCCCAGTAACGCTCCCCAATGGCACTATGAAACAAGTGCTTCGCGTCCCTTCCCTAAGTAGCTGACAAACACAATCTTTGAGATTTAATCTTCACACACACACACACACACACACACACACACACACACACACACACACACACACACACACACCTGGGAAAGGCTGGCACAGATTACCTACTCTACTAACTTTGCCCATACTATAAGATAGATTCACTGCCATCAGTCAGTTACTATAAGGCTCTTAAAAGGGTATCCAATTATGCTGTTAATAGTAATACAAATGGTAATGTTGACCAAACATTAAGGCTTTCAGGAGTGGCCAGAGTTATCATAGGTTCATAGGTTCATAGGTTGGGACTAGGCTATCGGCCCTAGGGCCTATGCAAGCCTAGCCATAACAATTCCTTGGATATTTCTTCCCACAATATTTACTTCCCTGGACCCCTGTCTAGCAGGGTGACTGACATAATCCCCAGGGTTAATTTTCTATCTCCCATCCAATCATCAAGGTTTCTTTTGAAGAGGGCCAAGGAGGCGCATTGCTTGACATGTATGGGCAGTCTATTCCAGAGTATGGAGAGTCTCTGGGTAAGGAACCTATCCCTCCAGCATGTTTTGTTCATTGTGATGATAAGGTTTAGATTCCTGGAGCGTGTGGCTCTGAGAGATTGGGAATACTTTAAGTGTAGCATGTCCAACAGCTCTGGGTTTGACATAGCCTTGTATGTTAAGCAGAGATCGCCTCTGAGTAGACGATATGCCACAGAGTATAGCTGGAGTTTTTTTAGACGGTCAGCATATGGCATCTGCTATAGGCCTGTGATTCTTTTAGTGAGGTATTTCTGCGGCCATTCCAGCTGTTGCAGATGTCTTGTGAGGTACATACCAAATGGGGTGTTATACTCTATAATGGGTCTAATGAGGGATGAGTACAGTGGGACAATGACTTCCTTTTTTCTGGATGAAAAGTCCTTAGTGATGAGATGTGCCACATAGAAGGATTTCCTGACTGTTGTGGCAATGTGGTTATCGAAGCTGAGGCCACTGTCCACCTGTGTCCCTAAGTCTCTCATCACACTTTCGATGTTTAGTGTACTGCCACCTATGTGGTAATTCATGGGTAAATGTTTTTTTTCTAAAGGGGATAACTATACATTTCTTGGCATTAAGCTTGAGCCCATGGCTCTGGCATCAGGCATCTGTTTCTGTAAGGCCCTTTTGTAGAATATCAACATAATTTGGGGATTCAATAATGGCTCCCAGTTTGTAGTCATCTGCAAACTTTGTTAGCCAGAGTCCCTTAGTGTTGGCCTGTACTTCAGAGAAGTAGATGCCAGACAAGAGTCATCCCAGAACTGAACCCTGAGGTACTCCACTTGTCACTTGTCTGGAGCTGGATTTGGAATCGGCTACTTTTACAGTCTGGGTTCTGTCAGTAAGCCAGTTGGCAACCCATCGAGTGATGTAGGGATTTATGCCCAGATTAGTAAGTTTATCTATGATTCCAGAATGGAGGATGGTGTCGAAGGCCTTGGCGAGGTCCAGATTGGCTGTGTGGACTGCCTTACCCTCATCCACAGCTCTGGAGACTGATTTGAAGAAGTCAATCAGGTTCAGAAGACAAGATCGGCCCTTCACAAACCCAAACTGGGTGGGGTCCAGTGTTTGAAGGTTGCCAATGTCTTTGTTTATAAGTTCCATGATAATGTGTTCCATGCCCTTGCAGATCAAGCTCATCAGACTGATGGGATGGTAGTTCCCGTGATCCAAGGTGGATCCCCCCTTGTGGAGTGAGATAACTGTAGCTGTGCGCCACTCAGTGGGCATGAAGCCTGAGGTGAGGCTATGATTAAACATGACACTTAGGTGAGGTGCCAGTTCATTTTGTACTTCATGTAGTACACATCCCAGGATGTCATCTGGTCCCATGGATGCTGTATTCTTAGCTTTGGAGAGTGAGATTTCTACCTGTGTGGCCATGATTACCGGAATTTGGCAATCTTTTGGTATTGAGATGAGCCCTTTAGAGGGTGAGAGGGGGGTGACGTTGGCACTAAATCGATCTGCCAGGATATTGGCAATATCCTTTGGATCAGTATATTTAATGCCATTCATCACACATCTGCAACCATAGTGGTGTGATGTCTCTGTTTCTAGCACAAGGGATTTTTGACTCTTTGCAACACCTGTTTTCAGTTCACTACATTTTTGACCTAGATACAGGGAAAATGGTAATGCACACTTTCCATTTATAATCACTGAGCGATTCACTCATAACAGAATCTGACTCAGCCAGAAGCCAGATATGTTTCAAATGCAACACTGTCTTCAAAAGTACTGTTGTCTGAGAACTGGCTTATTCTTCAGTTTATGTTATTACTACTAGCTTTTCAATAAGTCAATATTGCTGATCTGATACGCATTTTCATGAAAAGTAAATTTATTTACATACACATATATATTCAAACATTGACTTGTGAAATATATAAAACTTATTTTTATGTTACATCAGCTATCATAGCCTGAGCTGCTAATGGGCTTCATTGTACAATATGGAGTTTTGCCAAGCATTTCTTTGACAAAGCTAAAGAAACATGCTAAATCAACTTAAATGATGAAGGAAAAAACATGGTTTGCTTAAGTTTTTCAGCTTAATAAACTATTAACATATTTTACGCATGCATTAGTGCAATTCATGTCATATTAATTAGTAGCAGTGAGTTATTCAATATGACACTGCTCTGGGGCTTTCATACAGGACTGCTGACTGTGTGGCTGGTACTAACAGCATTGTACAAGAAGCATACTTGTCATAACTGTGGTAATGGATACTTTTAAGTGGACCAATCCTTTCAACAATGAAATGCAGAAAACAAACTGTTTCTACCATTTAGACTTACTTAGTTGCTATATCCTTTCATGTACGTATTTTGTCATATCCAAAGCATTATAGAACTTGTGGCTTTTTTAAAAACATAAACTCATCAGTACACTGTGATGTGACATTGTCACTAGAAAATAACATCTAAGTATGGCACTTGTCTAAAACTATTCAGCTGTTATCTTTGGTAATCATTTTTTTCTAAACAGCTTTTGTGTATCAGTATGTTCCCTGCTAATCTGTAACAATGGAGCCTGGTGCATTTTTTTTTTTTGGTCTGATGGACTGCCGATTGCTATGTTGCTATACAACAATTCTTGTAGTCATTACTGATGTGGCTAACTTTCTTTCAGTGGTGAGTCTGTAGACTATAGCAGGAATGTCCCAATTTCAACTTTTCTATTAAAAGACACATGGCTACAAGTGCTTTCCTTCAATGTTACAGATTGACTTCCTTAGTGTGTTTCTGTAATTCTAAAGGATAGCTTGAACTTCCTATTTTTCTGCAAGGACAGACGATTCTTATTTACTGCATACAAAAGAATAGCTCTTTATAACCCCTGTAACAGCTACAGTTATATTTAATTATTAAATTATATCAGATCACAGTATATGTACTCTGCCAAAGAACAAGTGATGTTAGCTCTCTGCAGGTGAAGGAAGCCCCACAGAAATATTTTCTAGTTCAAGATCCCTGCTCTTATATAACTGAAACACAAATAAGCACACCAAAATAGATGTTTGACCAGCATTTTATTAGCTCACAAAACAGTGCAAATGATGAATGCTTAGGAGGTTATATGATATATAGCAATATGTGTGAAGTATATTTGTTATGTTAATATAGTTTGATTACTTTAATATGAATATTAATTCACCTATGTCACAAATGATAGTTCAATAAAGGTGTTTGGAAACAAAATACAGCTTAATACATCAATAGAAGACTCAAAATGCATCCAGACCACACGTTGACTAAAAGCAACAATCCAACATAATAATGATATACGTCCTAGAACGAGTAATATTTCAGACTGCTTGCCCCATGAGAGTTGCCTTACAGACCCCCTCTCATATTAGAACACAGCAGGGTTTTTTCACAGGATCATTTTCCTCATGGCTCACACCCATTACCCATCCATAAACTGCCCTCAGAAAAAGGGAGAAATTTTATTTCAGACCATAAACTGCCCCCTCCCCTTCAATTAAGCCTCTAACAACCTAAACTAAGTCAAAATCAGTGAGGACAGGAGGGCCAGACTACACCCATAGTGGAGTGACTGAACTCTCACACCTTAAATACTACAGCCCCCCCCCTTCCTGATCCTAAAACCCCTTACCTCACTTCCTATTTCCTTCTTCCTCTCCTCTGACACAAACCATCCCACCCCACCCCTCCCAATCAAATTGCATTCTTCACCAAGTAGGCATTCTTGAACAAAAATGTCTGCCTCGCAAAACTTTGTTATTCAAAAACACCTGCTCTTATACAAATGCAATACAAATAAACACACCAAAATAGATGGTTGATCAACATTTATTGCCAAATCACATAACATTAGCACACAAAACAGTCCAGATGACAAATGCATTTTAACAACTAAATGCAACTTAAAAGTTTCAATACAAGATCGGATGCATTTCAGGACTGCTTACCCATACAATGCAGGATAAACCAGTTTAAGTGCAACAATCCATCAAAATAACATCTTATAAACCCAGCATCATTCAGACTCCTCACACCACATGACTTTTATTGCAAACTACTCCACCTTGCATTAGAGTACAACAGTTCTTTTTTTCCCCACAGAGGTGCATACCTCACTGCTCACACCTGTTTTCCATCCTTACACTTCCATTAGGAAAGGAGGGCAAATGACTCTCAGACCATAAAGTGCAAAACAGCCTACTCAATAGCCTATAATCCCTTTACTTCCCCCAGCTTAGACCATCAATTCCTTACTATCACTGATCAGTATTTTCCTCACAAATAAAGACAAATGCACATTAAAAAGGTTCAAACCAATATCATTAAGATGAATACCTTCATTCCAGACCAATTTTTTTTTATCTGCAAAATCCCAATGCACTACCATTAAAGTACCCAGAGATGGCACTGCACTAGCTACACTATGGATGATAAAATGCCTCACCTCCTTGATAGTAAAGTTACTGGTGACCCCTTTCCAAAAAAGTCTCAGCACAATTGCTGGTCAAGCTAGAACTGTACTACTAGTAAATTCATTATAATGCAAGATAGCAACTTCTTATTTGCTACTGTTCCAAAGTCATTACCCCCAAGGTGAATGAAAATAACTTTGACATAAGCTACTTCTGCCAAATTGAGACATGGTAATAACTCTCACCATAACATGCCTTGGATACCTCCAGAAGTCACATTCTATAAAGCCACATCCTGGCCTAAAATCCTTCTACTAATTCTGATAGAATATCTCCTAGCTGCATTTAAATCAAGGGAATGAACACAAATCAATATCTTTCCTCGCCCTGAAAAGAATAAGAAGAAACACATATCAGTAACATTCCAAGGTACCCCATTCTTACTGTAAGTAAACTTTATATGCTCTAGAAACCTATCTGCACTTCCTTTTGATAAATTCAGTAGTTATACCCTTTTTTGTTAGACCACCTATATGAAAGAAATTCAAAGAATATTTACCTCAAACAATACCTTGGCTGAACAGGGCTCTTTTTAACAGAGATGTGAACTGATTCGGCAATACAAGCCTAGCTTCTTTAAAGTGAAAACCTGATTGGCAAAACAGCAGCCAGATATTCTATTCAAAAAGTCAGACCACCACATTGGGCATAGCAATGGTTCAGCACTCTTCCCTAAAGTCACTTACTGCTCCCTGCTTACTTGGCCCATTTTGGATCCTTCAAGCCAAACCAGAACTACTTCATCAGTCAACCTATTTTAAGCTACCCAAAACCTCATTAATCCTAAATGCACCATAATACAGTCATACCAACAATGTTGCTCATAACACATACAACTCTCAAGTACCTGATACTAGGTGAAATCCTTTCAAAACTCCCTTCAACACGTGTCTTCCAATGGGTGTCCTACCATGCAGTGCATCATTCTTTTCGGCTTTTCCCTTTGAGCCAGATCGCATCGGAATCCATTTCCATTTCTTCCTCTCCTCTGCATCTTGCTCCTCCCACATCCTGCTGCATGTCCTCTCTCACCACGCTCATAACCCTATCGTCCAGCCCCCTCTTGGCCTTCTCTCTATACCTCTCCATCCTTAGCATCTTTTTTCCCAATATTTTCCCCATCCTCCTCAGCACCTGTCAAAATCCAAACCAACCAGTCTAATCTCTTTCTTCTCTCACTCTCCAACAACATGACATGAGCCTCTAATATACTGATTCCTAATCCTATCCATCCTAGTCACACCGATTGCAAATCTTAACATCTTTAACAACTCTGCCACATCAGCTCTGACTCCTGCCCTTTTGTCATGCCCACTGTCTCCAACCCATATAACATAGCTGGTCTCCACTACCTTCCCTTATGACCTTCCCTCATTTTACTGGACAGTCTCTGTCACAAATCACCTCACACTCTCCACCTTCTCCACCCATCCTGTACTCTCTCTTCTTCTTTCTCACTTCACCTTCCACATTCTCCTGAACTGTTGATCCCAAGTACTTAAACTGTCCACCTTTACCAACTCTACTCACTGCATCCTCACCATTCCTCACCATCCTCTCCTCTCATTTACATTTACCTGTATTCTCCCTGCCCCCCTGACCCTCATTCTCTGCTCTCTCTTCTCCATCTCCTCCTCAACTCAGAGTCTCCTCAACCTGATTCCTCACATCACTCACTACACAAACATCATACATCACCAAATAGTCCATGGGGCCTGTCTGATGTCCAACCTGTCCATCACCACTGCAAATAAGAAATAAGAAAGGACTCAGAGGCTGATCCTTGATGTAATCCCACCCCCACCTTAAACGGACCTGTCACTCCCACTGCAGTCCTCATACTACCTTACTCATTACATATATCCTGTACCACTCTTACGTACCATGCAATGCATGATGTGAAATTCTCTCCCACTCTTTTAAAATCCTAACAATTCTTCAATGTTTAGGAAATCAGAAGCACTCACTGATCTTGTAGCCATCCCAATGCCAGTAAATGCATTCTCATCATTCTGTAAGATACTCTACTTCCATTTAAACACCATATACTTTCAGACAATGCCAGCTAACCATATCCTATCCTGAAAAGGCAAACTAACTACAAATTACCTAATGGATGATAGTGCTGTCCTGAATGACCTATTAGTGGATTCAGACCAATATTGCTAAATCAACCAGTGGAAAGGATAAAAAAGTAGGTCATGCTACTTAACCTGGTAGACTTGTTTTTTTTTCAGACATCTTTATTGAATTATCACTTGTGACACAGGCAAATTTACATTCACATAAAAGTAATCACACTATAATTAACATAACAAACATTTTACTTCACATATATTGATATATATCATGGATGAAGGAAAGATAGTATGTGCCACCTACCTAGACCTAACTTAGGCATTCAACAGAATATCCCACTCAAGTATCATGGACAAACTCACTGAACTAGGCATAAATCTCTACACAAATCACTGGATTGCCAGCTGGCTCTCATATAGCACCTAGGAAGGCAGAAATGGTGAGACCACTTCCACAAAGAGGTAGGTCACTAGTGGAGCACCATTTGTGCTAGGCCCACTCCTGCTTAGCATCTACTTCTCAGAGATCATGGCTAATATCAAGGGCCTCTGGCTCACCAAATTTTTAGATAACTGCAAATTGGGAGCTATCATAAATTCCACCCATGATGCTAACATCCTGCAAGAGGGTCTAACGTAGACAAATTAATTGTGCAAAAGCCAGTGATTAAAGCTCAGGGCAAAGAAGTGCATTATAGTCCCTTTTGGGAACATGTCTAACAGGTAAATTACTCCATAGATAAACATCCCAAAGAATTGACCTGGTAGTTGGAGCTCTGGCAACATATGTAGACAGTAATCTGGGCTTTGACCAACCCATAGTCAAGGTAGAAAGAAAATTATTCTATGTTGCCTAACTTATAAGTAAGGGTATGGAAACCAGGTCCAGGGAAATTATTGCACCACTGTACTCATACCTTATCAGATCAATCATTGAGTACAATGCTCCCTTCAGCATGTATCCGACTAGCCGACTAGCCACATGAAGCAGTTGTAATGCCTCTTAGAGTTTCAGATTCCTCATCAAGAAAATCCAGGATATTAATACACATGTTCTATACAGATTGCCTTAGAGACCTGCCTCTATACTCAGTCAATAGGTTGTTGAGAGGCAATCTTGCTTAACATATTCTGATGGGACTTATTCATGTTCACAAAACAAGCAGCACCAGAAGCACTAGATCCAGGAGATTTGAACTGTGCCTGTGACATAAATAGAACATGCTGGTAAGATAGATATGTGACCCAAATGATCCCTATGCTCTGGAATAGGCTCCCCATCCATGTGAAGCAGAGTCCATCCCTAACCCTTTTGAAATGTAATCTTGACCATTGGATGTAAAATCGCAAATTCATCCCAGGCTGTCCCCCTTTATAGACAGAGAACAACAGCAAGCATTATTTAATTAAATTCATCCATGAACTAGCCTTCATGTCTCTTTTAAGCAGAGGCTGACAGTAAACATTCTCTGCACATAATTTTTAAACAACCTCCTAACATACCTCTACTAACTAATAACAAACATACCCTCCACCTCTGTTTGCTACAAGGGGATTGTGGCTATAGGCTTATAAAGGTCCTGGTGGTTGTTAGCCTAGTATATACCTATGAACCTACTTAGCTATAATTTCACAAACTTACAGACTTTCTGCCACTGAAACTCCTCTGCCTTTAGACCAATGCCCAGAACCTAAAAAAAAATGAAAATTATTAGCTATTACATTTAGTCTCATGAAACATGCTTTGCAAAAAAAATGACATTAATAATAAGAGAATGTAACACCAACTTTCTTACCAACGACTGCACCGTCTCAGTCAAAGCAGACTTCATAGGTTCATAGGTTCATAGGTAGGTACTAGGCTATTGGCCCAAGGGCCTATGTAAGCCTAGCCAACAAGGTTCCCTGGCTTACGCCACCCAAAAAAGTTATTGTCCTGTGCCACTGTCGAGCAGAGACACAGAAGTGATCCCCAGGGTATATTTCCTATTTCCCAATAACTCATCAAGATTTTTCTTGAAGAGTGCTAATGAAGAACTTTGCTTGACATAGATGGGTAGCCTGTTCCAGAGTATGGGAAGTCTCGGGGAAAGGAATCTATCCCTCCAGCATGTCCTGTTTATTGTGGTGACAAGGTTTAGGTCCCTAGAGCATGTAGCTCAGAGGGATTGGGATTTCTTTAGCTGTAGCATGTCCACCAGTTCTGGGTTTGACATAGCTTTATATGTTAGGCAGAGATCACCTTGGAGTAGGCGATATGCTACGGAATAAAGCTGGAGTTTTTTGAGGCGGTCAGTGTAGGGCATTTGTTTGAGACCAGTAATCTTCTTTGTGAGGTACTTCTGTGGCCTTTCAAGCTGCTGCAGATGTCTTGTGAGGTATATTCCAAAAGGGGCATTGTACTCTATAATGGGTCTAATGAGTGTCGAGTAGAGGGGAACAATGACCTCTTTTTTCCTGGATGAGAACCCTTTTATGATGAGGTGTGCCACGTAGAAGGACTTTCTGACTACTGTGGCAATGTGACTATCAAAGGAGAGACTACTGTCCACCTGGGTCCCAAGGTCTCTTATCACGCATTCGGTGTTAAGTAGATTGCTGCCTATGTGGTAGTTCATGGGTACAGAGTTTTTACCAAAGTGGATGACACTGCACTTTTTGGCATTGAGCTTGAGGCCATGGCTCTGACACCAGGCATCTGTTTCAGTGAGGCCCTTCTGTAGGATACCCATATCATTTGGGGACTTGACTATGGCTCCCAGTTTGCAGTCATCTGCGAACTTCATTAGCCAGAGGCCTTCTGTGTTAGTCTGTACGTCAGAGAAGCAGATTACCAAACAGGAGAGGTCCCAGGATGGAACCCTGTGGTACTCCACTTGTCACTGCTTTGAAGTCAGATTTGGAGTCTGCAACTTTTACAGTGTGGGTTCTGTCAGTGAGCCAGTTGGCAACCCATCTTGAGACATAGGGATTTATGCCTAGTTTAGTGAGTTTAGCTATAGTTCCAGAACGGGGGATGGTGTTGAAAGCCTTGGCGAGGTCAAGATAGGCTGTGTGAACCACCTTACCCTCATCTATGGCTTTGGTGACTGCCTTAAAGAAGTCAATTAGGTTCAGGAGGCATGATCTGCCTTTCACAAACCTGAACTGGGTGGGATCCAGAGTTTGGAGGTTACCAATGTCTTTGTTTATGAGTTCCATGATACGTTCCATGGCCTTGCCGACCAGGCTCATCAGACTAATAGGTCGTGAGTTCCCGGGATCACAGGTGGCTCCCCCTTTGTGGAGTAGGATAACTGTTGCTGTGCACCATTCATTGGGCACAAAGCCTAATGCAAGGCTATTATTGAACATGGTGCTTAAGTGGGGAGCCAGTTCATTCTGAAGTTCGTGTAAAATGCAGCCTGGGATGTTGTCCAGTCCCATGGATGCTGTGTTTCTGGCTTTAGAGAGTGCAGCTTTTACCAGCGTAGTTGTGATTACAGGGACTCTGCATTCTTCCTGTATAGATATGGGCCCTTTAGGGGGTGAGAGGGGGGTAAAATTAGCACTGAACCTATCTGCCATGATGTTGGCAATATCAGTTGGTTCTGTAATTTTCGGTCCTTTGTGCTGTAGCTCAGAGCAGATCTGGGTGTTGCCATCGAGATTCTTGACATAGCTATAGAATGCTTTGTGATTGTCCTTGGAATTAGTGGTGATTTTGTTTTTGTAGCTAGCTTTGGAGGATCTTATAAGAGATCTCAGCTTCTTACTGAGGCTGACCAGGGAGCTCCTCCACTCATGGGATTTTACTCTTTTGCAACCATATAGCCAAACTGGAGGCTAAGCTCTCTCAACTCAGTGCTGGCGTAACCAGTCAGGAGGAGAAGGAAACCACACTCACTACAATTCCAGTCTCACATAGACCTACCACGACAACAAATCAAACACATAAACACACAAAAACATACTCGGAGGCTCTAAATAAAAATCTGCCTAAGCAGCAGAGACCTCCAAAGCAGACAAAACAACCGCTACCCCAAAACAAAACACGTGCAACACATAACTCACAAAGCCAGTGTGCCGAACAGTCACAGCCCTTAAGGCTAAACAACACACCTGATACACTTGTAATAGGTGACTCTATCGTCAGGCACACTGACGTCCCGCTCACCAGGCTGAACAAGGAGAGGGTCACGGTGAGCTGCCTGTCAGGCGCTAGGATCTGCCACATAACACAAGCACTCAGGTCACTCCAAGGCAAGTACAAATATGACTCAATCATTGTCCATGCTGGTGTGAATGACCTGACACGTACCTCCCTGGACTACATGAAAAGAGACATAGAGGAGCTCTCTGAGCATGTAGCCCAGGCTGGTATGACCCTGACCTTGAGTAGCATCTTACCCTCACCAAGAATGATGCCACAATATGAAGACAAGATGATCAATTTCAACAATTGGCTTAAGTTTTGGTGTCATTCAAAGGGGATCAATGCCTGTCAGCCTGGGATGACATGCTCAACAAGCCACCCATGCTTCGGCTAGGGACGGCTTGCACCTGTCACCCCTGGGCTTTCGGATATTGGCAAAGGCTCTTGCTACCCCCATAGTGCCTTTTTAGGCAAGGCTCAAAAGACAAACCCACCTCCATAGGTATCACAAGGGATAAGAAACTAAGAGTAATGCTACTCATAGCATGAAGTCTAAACCTCAAGATGCACGCATCAAACTCTCCTTAGCATGGAGAACATCGATATCTGTGCAGTAACAGAAACCTGGTTCAAGGCTCCCGAGAGCACCCCAGCACTACCAGGTTATACCTCATACCATACTTTTCGGCCCCAAAACTTGGACCGAACCACAAAAGGAGGGGGAGTATCAATATTTATCAAAGATACCCACACCTGCAGGTTGGTGGCACAGCACGAAGCATCAGAGACTATCCATGTGCAACTAACTGTGGGTAAAACTGCCTTCCAGTTTATAGCCTGCTACAGACCACCCTCCCAAACACAGGAACCCCACTTGGCCTTCCTGAGGAATACTGGAAAATATGAAGGTCTCTCCAAACACCATTATATTGGGCGACTTCAACTACCCAAACATAGACTGGGAGCATTACTCTAGCTCCAACACCCTAGCCCAAAGGTTCCTAGAATTTATAAACTCAAATGCTATGGAACAACTTGTTACCACTCTCACAAGAGGGGAAAACATACTGGACCTGATCATCACCAACATGGGGACACTATGCTCCAGACCAGAAGTGTATCCCTCACTGGTAAGATCAGACCATAAACTAATCTCACTGGATATTCACATCCCGACCCCACCCCCTGCCCAGAAAACCACAGTGAAAAACTTCCCTAAAGAAAATTTCACACGCCTCAAACCGAGGCGAAATCCTTCAAAGCCCCGGGCTGTGGAAAATACGGCCCAGACCGCAGAATCCTTTATAAACGCATTCTATGAACACCTTCAGGATTGCATGGATCATGCAATCCCAAATAAAACCATGACCCAATCCTCCAAAGGCAGACGTCCTGTCTGGTGGACCCCAGCCATAAACAAACTATACAATAGAAGGAGGAAGCTACTACATGATAGAGCAAAATCCCAAAAGGGAAGGCATCTCTGATCAGTATTAGCAAAAACTACGGGCACTCATAAAATAGTCTAAGGCCAGCTTGAGAGAAAAATTGCACAGGACACTAAGGATAATCACAAGGCTTTCTTTAGTTATGTTAGGAACCTGGGTGGGAATTCCCAGATATGCTCAGAATTAGTCCAAAATGACAAAAAATACACCGAGCCCACAGACATTGCCAACATCCTAGCTGACAGGTTCAGTGCAAACTTCTCCCCTCTCCCACCAAAGGGCAAATATCTATCCCAACAGAGTGCTGCCCCCCTGACATCTCAGATGCTCAGGTAAGAGCCGCCCTCTCCAAAGCAAAAAACACAGCATCAATGGGACAAGATGGTGTCCGGGCTGCGTCCTACATGAACTCCAAGAAGAGCTAAACCCAAACATAAAACTACTGTTCAATCTTAGCCTTACTACAGGATATGTACCCAAAGAGTGGCTTACAGCAACAGTGGTCTCTCTCCACAAAGGTGGTGCCTCAACGGATCCTGGAAACTATCGCCCCATAAGCCTGACTAGCTTGGTCTGCAAAGCTATGGAAAGGATCATCATGGACCTCATAAATAAAGATATTGGGGACCTACAGACACTGGATCCTACCCAGTTTAGCTTTGTTAAGGGCAGATCCTGCCTCTTAAACCTGGTTGATTTCTTTGAAACAGTCACCAAGGCCATTGACGAGGGGAAGGTGGTCCTCACAGCCTACCTGGACCTCGCAAAAGCCTTTGATACAATACCCCACTCGGGCATTATAGATAAGCTCACCAGCATAAATATAAACCCCTATGTCACTAGATGGGTTGCAAACTGGCTCAAGGACAGAACCCACATGGTTAGAATTACTGGAGCCATGTCAGACTCCAAACCAGTTACAAGTGGCATCCCACAAGGCTCAGTCCTGGGACCTCTCTTGTTCGGTATATATTTCTCGGCGGTACAGGCCAACACAGAAGGACTGTGGCTGACCAAGTTCGCAGATGACTGCAAACTGGGTGCCATAATCAACTCTCCAACCGACACAAGCATCCTCCAAAAGGGCCTCATAGAAACAGACAACTGGTGCCAGAGCCATGGCCTCAAGCTAAACGCCAAAAAGTGTATAGTCATCCCCTTTGGCAAAAACAAAGTGCCTACAAATTACCACATAGGTGGTAATCCATTAAGTACAGAAGAAGTCATTAGGGACCTGGAGACCCAAGTTGATAGCAATCTCTCATTTGACAATCACGTGGCCAAAGTGGTTAGAAAAACATTTTATATAGCCCACCTAATCATGAAGGGATTCACATCTAGATCAGGGTAGGTCATCGTGCCTCTTTACTCATCCCTCATCAGGCCCATAATTGAGTACAATGCCCCTTTTGGGATGTACCTTACCAGACACCTGCAGCAACTGGAAAGACCCCAAAAGTACCTCACCAAGAGGATCAAAGGGCTCAAACAGATGCCATATGCTGCCCGGTTAAAGAAACTCCAGCTCTACTCAGTGGCATACCGCCTGCTCAGAGGCGATCTGTGCCTGACGTATAAAGCCATGTCCAACCCAGAATTAATGGACATGCTGCACCTCAGAAAATCCAAATCCCATCGAGCTACGTGCTCGAGAGACTTGAACCTCAGCACTGAAATAAATAGGACATGCTGGAGGGACAGATTCATAACCCAGAGGCTCCCTTCACTCTGGAATAAAATCTCAGTCCAGGTTAGGCAGAGTCCCACATTGACTCTCTTCAAGAGGAATCTTGATGAGTGGATGGGAGATCGTAGGTTTACACCGGCTATCACTTCTGTGTCACTGTTAGACAGAGGCACAGTATACTAACCTCAAAAAACGCATAGCAAAATTAATTTAAAATGGGTGGTGAAAGCCAAACACACTCTGGCTAGGCTTATAAATGCCCTAGGGCAGATAGCCTAGTATGAACCTATGAGCCTATGAACCTATGAATAGTTTCTTCCTTCTGTTGTACCATTTGTTTATGGCAGGGGACCACCAGATTGGCTTCCTTTTTTTGGAGGATAGTGTATTGGTTCTGTTTGGGATAGCACGATCCATGCACTCGTGTAAGTGCTTATAGAGTGCATTTGTGTAGGATTCAGTAGTTGTAACTGTATTGTCCATCTTTATGGGTGTCATGAAGATCACCACTTCTGTCTTTAGAAGCATGAAGTTGGCTTTGGAGAAAATTTTTACTGTGGGTTCCTTAATGGGGGGTGGGGGTGGGATGTGGATATCAAGGGTGATTAACTTATCGTCGGATCGGACCAACGAGGAGTTGACTTCAGGTGTGGAACACCGGTCACTCATGTTGGTAATGACTAGATCTAGGATATTGTTGCCCCTGGTGGAGGTGTGAATAAGTTGATTTAGGGCATTGGAGTTTATGAATTCCAGAAAGCGTTCAGGTAAGGAGTTGGTACATGAGTAGTTTTTCCAGTTACTGGTGGGGAAGTTGAAGTCGCCCATTATTAGGGTGTTTGGTTGAACCCTAATATTTTCCAGTACATCAAGAAAAGAGGAGTTGGAATCCTGGGGCATGGTGGGGGATCTGTAGCAAGGTACAATTTGGATTGCAGTTTTGCCCAGAGTTAGTTGCACTTGGATAACCTTGGATGCAATATGCTGAGCAACTAGCCTGGAGGTGTGGATATCCTTAATGAATATGGACACACCTCTGCCTTTGGTGTTTCGGTCCAGGTTACATGGCCGAAAAGTGTAGTATGAGTTATAGCCTGGTAGTGCAGGGGTGCTCTCTGGAGCCTTGAACCAGGTCTCAGCCACTGCACAGATATTGATGTTCTCCATTTTAAGAAGTGCCTCGAGTGAGTGCATTTTGAGATTTAGCCGTGTAGCATTGAGTAGCATTAACCTCAGTTTTTTTCTTGCCTGTTCCTGTTATGGTTGTGAATTTGTTATTTGAACCCTGCCTAAAAAAGGCACTATAGGGGTAGCAAGAGCCTTAGCCAGTATCTGAAAACACAGGGGTGACATGTGCAGGCCATCTGTGGCAAAGCATTGTGGTCTGTCGACCATGTCAGCCCAAGCAGACAGATACTGGATCCCCTTGGAATGACACCAGAAGCTTAGCCAATTGTTAAAGCCAATCATTTTGTCCTTGTACTGTGGTATCATTCTGGGCGATGACAGAATGCTACTCAGGACTAGGGTCATACCTGCCTGGGCTACAAGATCGGAGAGCTCTTCCATGTCTCTTTTCATGTAGTCCAGGAAGGTACGTCTCAGGTCATTCACACAAACGTGGACAATGACAGAGTCAAATTTGTACTTGTTTTGGAGTGACCTGAGTGCGTGTGTTATGTGGCGGATCCTGGCACCTGACAAGCAGCTGACAGTAACCTTCTCCTTGTTTAGCCTGGTGAGTGGGACATCAGTGTGCCTGACTATAGAGTCACCTATGACTAGTGTGTTTGGTACATTGTTTTGCCTTATTGGCTGTGGCTGAGTGGCACACTGAGTCTGTGGGCTATGTGTCATTTGGGTTGTGTTGGGGGATGGAAGTTGCTTGCGTTTCTGCTTTGGAGGTCTCTGTTGCTTAGACAGATTATTATTGAGAGCCTCCGTGAATGTTTTTATGTTACTATGTGTGGATTTTGGTGGTGTAGATTTAGTGAGACTATGTGATGAGTGTGGTGTGGTACAAATGTTTACCTTCACCTCGTGACTGTCAAGTTCAGCCTTAGTTATAGAGAGCTTTACCTCCAGTTTGGCTAGATAAGTGCATCTCTCACAGGTTACAGTAAGGGTGGTAGGAGGAGAGGGTTGTCTGTGTACATGAGGTAATTTCTATATTGCCTCAAGATGCCAGATTCATCAGATATACAGGAGAGAACACTGGGAGCTGACCCTTGGACATGCCTGAATAAAAAACTATTTTCCTCTAGATAAGTGAGAAAAGTGAGTACAAGGGATGTTTTTCTCTAAGCCAGTGAGAAAAGTAAGTACAAAAACTGTTTTCCTCTAGGTAATGAGGAAGACTGAGTGCTATAGTAATTAGTAGCTTATTTAGTGCTTACAAGTTCTGAACAAGTACGGATCATGAATAAGCAAATTCAAGTGCTAAAACTAGGAATCTGTATCTGCACTAGACAAGTTACAGGACAGAAACAAGTGCAAATGCAGGCTTTCAAATCAGAAAGTTGAGAGAGATGGAAGTTGCCCAAATGGCCAATAACTACAATTTCTTGGCCAGAACCAATCCTTATGTGGTAGACAGGTTACCTAGTGCTTACCACTCCCACTGATAAGCTAGAAGGCTTCCCTCCAACACAGAAAGGCTTGGGTGGGCTCAGAAGCTTGCATACTGTCCTGGATACAGAAAATCTGTACCTGGAACTCTAGTTACAGGAAAGGTAGGAAACAGGCTTACAGTTTTTTTTTTTTTTTTTTACAGAAAAGTAGCAAAAACAGTAGTAAAAACAATTCACATGCATTGCAAGCTAGCACACTTGAGTATGTAGCAATATTAGACCAAACACAGTTTAAAAAATGCAATTAAATTAAAAAGGACTAAAAGCAAGTGCAGAGAGAGTTTATTAGGTAGAATGTAGTAAAGAGATGGGACTAGGAGAGTGACCCAGATCAAATCTACAGTGGGGCGGGCAACTGCAAAAGCCACCAAATTTAAACTACAAACCAAAAATAGAGAGAGGAGGGTGGGACAAAACAGTTTCAACAGAGATCTAAGCAACAACTAACAGTGCAAACTTTAAAACCAAAAAATATACTCAGCTCTGTATATTTGCAGATCAGTTTCTCAGTACAGTGAGACAACAGTTTCAACAGAGATCTAAGCAACAATTAACAAACTCTATAATCAAAAAAATATATATTCAGCTCTATGTATTTATAGATAGTCTGTAAGGCAGTCTCTCAGAACACAGGTTCCAGCAATTTAAATGCAGGCTGTTTCATAGCCAAAACTCTAACAACTACCTCATTATCTGAATGGAAAATGTCCTTCTTATTGTCCAACTCATCCAGACACAAACATAGCTACCCTAATTAATTCCAGAAAGGTAATGTCTCTCCTTACCTCTAACCAACATGAAGACCATATGATGGAAAACCAATTTCCTTTAAAGTAGTTTGCCACCAGGCCCAAATCCATAGCTGCATCTGTATATAGCTATAAGTTGTCTGATGAGACATAATCTTCCTACCACATGGCTATCTCATCACAATTCACTAAAATCTCATTCCAAGCCACAGACTCTCTCTGATCATCCTGGGGCACCATCACGCACTGAGGTTCCATTTTCTTGCCCTGAATAGTTTTACCTGAAATCTGGTAAATGCTGTACCAGGACCCATTGCTCTACAAGTAAAATTCAAAAATCAGTGCAATTTCATCTCTCCTTTGGCATTCTCTTTTGTTTTAGTCAAGATCCTGACAATCTTTGCCCTCTACTTGATCAGTTTATCCTCTGGAAGACAAAAAGGCCCCCAGACACATCCATCATTAAACCTAGAACTGATTCAACTTTTGCTGAGCCTTCTATCTTGTTTTTACTAAAGGAACCCCCAAGTACTCACACAGATGTACAAATATCTGCACACCCTCTCATACAACTTCTGTGCCTTCTAAAACCAACAAAAATTTGCCTAGATAATGTGGTGCCTTGGACTCTGATGCCCTCTGCTCCGAGAGCTAGAGTAGAGCCAAACTTATTTCTCAAAAGTGGGGCATGCCACGGAACAATCCATGGACATAGTTTTATCAAAGTAAAAACTACCCTGTAAGTTCATCCCTAGCATTGGCCAATCATCTGCACTAATGGGCAACAGGTAAAAAGGCTAACTCACCATTAAGCTTTATTAGCCATAGGTGAGAAATGAGTGGATTACTCCTACTACGTCGTCCAATGATGCCCCACTTTTGAGAAATTAGTTTGGCTCTACTCAGGATCTGGGAGCAGAGGGCATCAGGGTACAAGTATTAACAACTTTGGTTGAAGATTTAGCCATAAGTAAGAACTATTTATATGCACACCCCGAACTGATACCAACCTGGTTAACAATAGGAAAAAGACTGCTCTTACTTAAGAGTAAACCTGCAAGCTACCGTAAAAATTATAGATCAATAATTTGCCTTCCAATGACGTATAAACTATATATGGGAATTGATGCTGACAGAGTTTATAGTCATTTAGAAGAAATCTCAATTATGGCAGTAGAACAAAAAGGCAATAAAAGAAAGTCATGTGAAACAAAGGATCATTTGTTGTTAAATAAGGTCATAATGGAGAACTGTAAAAAGGGGAAGAATCTAAGTATGGCATGAATTAACTACAAAAAGGCATTTGATAGTAACGCACATTCATGGATAAAAGAGTGCTTAAAAATGTATAAGAAACACCCTACACTGATCGGCTACATTACACTGACCATGAAACAATTGCAGACCACTTTGCAATTATGCCATGATAAAGGACAAATTAATATCCTAGGGATAAAAATTCAGAGGGGTTATTCCAGGGTGACTCTCTGTCATCGCTGCTATTCTGCCTTGCCCTTAACCCATTAAGCTGCCTACTTAACAGCTTAGGCCATGGCTGTAATTTGGCTCCTAGAAAACAACAAAGTGTAAAGACTTTTCATCTTCTCTTTGTTGATGATTTAAAACTGTACAGCTCATCAGATGAGGAACTGAAAGCACAACTGCAAGTTGTCAAAACTTTTTCAGATATAATAATGTCATTTGGTCTTGATAAATGTGCAAAAACAACCTTTAAAGTAGGAAAACTGCAACATCAGGAAAACATCAGTTTTGGAAAAGAATGTGATATAAAAGAACTTGTGCAAGATGGAGTGTATACATACTTGGGAAATGATGAAGAATCAAAAATAAAACATGAACAAATGCGAATAAAACTTAGGAATATTTCAGAAGACTTAAATTAATCCTGAAAACAGCACTGGCATCTAGGAACAAAACTCAAGCTATAAACCAATTTGCTCTTCCTGTCCTAACTTATAGTTTTGGAGTGATGGACTGCCCCCAAAATGTTTTGGATAGATTAGATAGGAAAAAAGAAGGATGCTTCATGCTCACCAAATGATTTATAAAATCAGTGCATACCAAGATTATATATTCCTCACTCTGAAGGAGGGATGGGCCTCCTTGAAATTGATTATGTGTATAGATCTCCAATCAGGGTACTCCACACATATCTGCTGACCTCACAAGACCCAAAATGTAGTGAAAGTTTTGAAACATGAGGAGAATAAATCTAAGATGACTGCTCTGGTTAATTTAGCAGAAGCATATTGGTGTCAAGCAGGAATGGAAATCAAACCAGAAGTGGATAAAAATCAGGCAGCAACTGAATGTGCCAAAAAAACAAAAGAAAAATATAAGGTGAAGGACCACATGAGAAGGCAAGATATGTGGAAAAAAAATAAATATAGTTGCAAGTATAGAAAACTTCTGGAAGAACATCATGTCGATCAGGAACGAATGTAGGAATGGTTAAGGAGAGGCGATTTCAAACCAAGAGGTGAAAGGCTAATACTGGGGGCGGCCACAGTGGTGCAGCGGTTAGCTTTGATGCCTCACAGCAAGAGGCTCTCTGGTTCAATCCTTGGCTGGGGTGCCTTCTGTGTGGAGTGTGCATGTCCTCCCTGTGGTCGTGTGGGTTTCCTCCAGGAGCTTCGGTTTCCTCCCACATCCCAAACACATGCAGTAGGTGAATTGGACACTCTAAATTGGCCCTAGGCATGAGTGTGTGCATGTGTGTGCCTTCTGTGGAAGGTCAGGCACTGGATTGGCAACTCAACACCAAAAAACTCCACTGCCAATCATGAGCGAACATGTGATCCGCTGTGGTGACCCCTAACCAGGAAAAGCTGAAAGAAGATGAAAGGTTAATATTGGCAGCCCAAGATAGTGGGCTACATACACATTGGTTTACAAAGTCCATTGAACATGTGGGAGAAACAGACAAATGTAGGTTTTGTGACACTGAATTAGAAACAGTTGCACACCTTGTTGCAGGTTCCGACATACTAATGGCAGAAGGACTGTATACTGAAAGGAATAATAATGTGGCAAGATTGTTGCACTGGGGATTGTGCAAACATTATGGTACTGAACTGGGTGAGAAACACTGGAAACATGAACCACAAGCATCATAGAAAATGATGAAGTTTATATCACATGGGACCACCCATTACCAACAGTTCAAAAGATAGATGCTAGCAAACCAGATATAGTGGTTCAAGAAAAGAAGACAAAAGTAGCATTGATCATTGAAATCACCACACCCAGTGAGTACAGTGTCTTGCATACAGAAAGACACAAAGTCTTAAAAATATCAGGACCTGCAAGCAAAAACGAGAGCAATGTGAAAGAAACATACCCAGACAGTTCCAAGAGTAGTAGGAGCATCGGGTCTTATAAAAAGAATCTACAATCGTATTTAGATATGTTACCAATCCATGTAACTCCATACGAATTGCAGGAGTCATTACTGGGCACATTGTGGGTGCTCCGAAGAGCACTTTTGACTGACATCAAAGATTAAAACAATACTAATTTCATGAAGTTTAATCATACTTTGACTTAGGAATGGGGTCCATTCCCGTCATTGCATTAGAAACCCAAAAGACTTGGAAAAATTAAAAAAGACACATCCACATCCTTTTCATCAATGAATTAATTAAGTGACATACACTATGGATAGGATAAGTGATGAATTAAATGATATACCCCTGACCACATCTTGGTGAACAATGCTCATGGGAAAATCCTGTAAACCAGAAATAGAGGCTGTTGAAATGGGTGGAAAACCCATCCAGCCACACCTGTTGGTGCACCATGTGAAGGCTGCCAGCCCAGTTAGATAGAATTTTGTAAATAATCTTATGTCATTTATAAATATTAATATGCTCCATGGGCTTGTTTTACAAATGTAAGAAAACTGTGTTATGTGCTGAGCTTCAAAAATGTAATCAAAGTGCACTCTACTGGAAGGGAGCAGAGGTGTGTGTAAACTGTGTGCCAGTGCAGATGTATGTTTTCATGGTAGAGGGTGGAATAAAGTTAACTTGCAAAACTCTAAGAAAATAAGTTGATAAGTAAAGAATTTTATGACTGTGTGTTATGTCAGCTAGGAGACAGAATGTCTACAGCTACAGTTTCTTTCTATTGTCTTGAGACAGAGATAGCTACTAAGTTTCAAATGTAAAGTGTTTTTTTTATTGCTCTGTGACTTCCTGGCAGCTGCAGATCACAAAGAAATGTTAATTTTTAAGTTTCTGTTAGCCTGGGAACAAAATCAGAGGTGGCAAGAATGATGTAATCTGAGATGATTCAGCAGTAATGTATATTATCAATTTAAGAACTATCTCAGAGAGAAAGAGAGTGCATTTTGTATCTTGTCTTGGATCTTAAAACATTCCACTCACCAGCACTTGTCTTGCTCTGTAGGTAAGTTATTTAGGTAGAGTGATTTCTCTTAGAAATAGACAGTAATACAGTATGGTTAGTCTAGCTGTTTTCTATATTTATGTGAGGCTGTCCTACAATGTTGTTTTAAAGTATTTCCTGTGAATCGTGAACTCTGCTGTCACTGTGTTAATAAGTATTGTCTTGTGCGTTTATTATTTATTATTAAATATATTTCAACCTTTTAATTGTGGCTAGATTTTTTAAGAGATATTTAAGTTCTTAGCGTACTTGCATGTATTTGGTGATATGTACAAGCCACTCTTAAAATAGCCTTAGCCATGGTCACACTTAGTATTAGGATAAAAGTAACATTACACAGTAGAATTGGACAACCTTTGGTAAGGGCCTTTATAGTAGCTGATAAGGGTGGTTGGTAGCAGGTGGTACGTTTGTATAGTCTGGGCAGAAGGGAGCATAGCTGTAGAACCTGTGCCAGCCTTCCCCAGGAGTGTCTGTGTGTTGATATATAAATCAAATCTCAAAGTGTGTGTGTGTGTGTGTGTGTGTGTGTGTGTGTGTGTGTGTGTGTGTGTGTGTGTGTGTGTGTGTGTGTGTGTGTGTGTGTGTGTGTGTATGTGTGTGTGAGCTACTTGAGCAGGGACACAAAGCACTGGTTGGACAGAGAGGGTGCTAGAGGTTTTGGCTTGACCACTTGGCTGAGATCTTAACCCTATAGCTGTGCCAGTGGGCAGTCGTATTCAGGATCTGGAGAGAGAGGGAGAAACCATCCCCAGGCTGACTGTGATCTCTGTGTGCTCTTAAGGGAAATTGTACTTTACTGTGTGTGCACTGTTCATCCTCCCAATGTGCACATTCCTCACTGGTGTTAGTGATGAGGATTGAGGCTCCTTGATTACTGGGCCAGTGCACAGATATCACACACTAAACCCAAAATAGTATTGTATTTCCCTTTTACTGATCTAAGTTAATTGCAAATCTGCATACTCTCCCTCAATTTCTGACTTAATTGGGAACCTTGGACTAAAACCTCTGAACAATTCCTCAGCAAAATTCTTGTCAGGGTGCGCCACTAAACAAAGCTCAAATCATTCAAATTTGATATGGCCGGTCATGTGGAATCTCCCAAAACAAGGGGTTGGCCCATCTGGCCTCTAAATCAACCCCTACCCCTCATACTACTCTCTCTATTCCTCTACCAATGGCCTTTTACCCTTCTGAGATCCTTGTGGAACATGATTCCCTGGGTCTGTCTCCTTCCACCACCCACAATGCTCAGCATGCAGATCTCTACATTGTGAATAAGAATGGACAAAGCTGCACATACTCTAACCACACTTACCTGCATTAAATGCCTAACACACTATGGGTTTGGCCACTTCTCCATAGTGGCTCTGCTGACCACCCCCACTATGTCATTCATGGTCCCTAACCAGGTATTATGTAGTGGCACTCCCAGTGCAAGGAACTATCCACTGCCTTAAGCTTTCAAAAACACTAGAAGCACCACAACCAAGCACTACAGCCTCTCAATCTTTTATTTCTCAGTAAATCAGCTATTAACTGCAAACCCTATGTAGAATCTTTCTCTAAAATCAGTGCCATATAATACATAAATACTAACACCCATTTGTCCCAAAATATCAACCTGAAACAACTGGGTCATCTCCTTACTAATGCCACTAGGACTGCTGCCAAATTATTGATTCATTGTGCCTCTTTTTCTTCAATGTGCTCAGCCCTGCCTGCATCAATTAGGTCAATACCATCAACAAATTCCCCTCTCCAGATTGTCTCTTTTACCACATATGAAATCTGTGGAGTTATATAGATGCACTTTACCCTTCCTCTGTTTAAATGAAGCAGGCCTAAATGACTCATTGCATTTGTGAAAGGCCTTAGGTCACCATCTGACCCTACAATGACTTGATCAAAGGGCAACAGGGTTGAAGATGGGGCTTATCACTGCCAGTTCATCCTCTTCTACACTTGCCCTAGGGGGTCCTTCACTCCTGTCATTGTTGTCCACCCCCAAGTCTACCTAGGGGGTCCTTCACTCCTGTTATTGTTGTTCACCCCCAAGTCTATGTCATCCAGTAGCTTCACTCAACAACTGCTACATCCACTCTACCCCTGTACTCTCCAAACTCTGCAGTGCTCCTTACAAAGTGAGGCATCAATTACCTACATTAAGCTCTCCTTGAGTGTTAGGCAATGTGTTGTTACTTGCAGTACTTGCAGTGCTGTACTGTGTGGGGTTGCCACTGCAGGCATTGGCTTGGCCTCCTGGCTTCTCTCTGCTTTCTTCTTCTGCCTCTTTGACCTTTAGAATGAAGTGCCTTTTTTCTCCTCTCTTCATTCACCCTCTTGTGCTGGGTGGCAGTGCTTCTGCCTCCATGGGAAGCTGCTGTGCTGCTGCCTCCTGCAATAAAGCTGTCATCTGCAAAGCTATCACCTCCCACTTCTTCTGGAATTCTACCAGTGGGGTCATCCTGCAAATAATGAAATAAAACAGTAACCATTAGCAATTTATTCAACCCCCACTCAAACATTTTCCCCTCTTCTCCCTTTTTCATTTAACTCCCTTAGATCTGCTTTATTTATTTATTTATTTATTTTTGCTTTGGGGGTACTTTCTGTCTGATGTGGATAACTCCCAATAATGAAATCCATTTGCTTACCAGGTAGGCCTCCAGAACACATAGTTCTTTTTCTTGGGAGACCCAGGAGCATGTCTGGTTAAATGACTTACTCAAGGTCAATCAATAAGCAAATAAGGTCACAGCCTTACCCTTCTGCATCAAGTGCCAAGTGACTTTCACTTCCCTCTACCATGTTCACTCAGGCGATATGCAATAGTTGTATATTTTCAAGCTGATGCTCTCCCCCTTCATGCACTGTTATGCCACTTCTGCTCCTTTTCCACTCCCTCCACCTCTTTGATTTATTTACTTTTTGTTTGTTTACCTTGACCAACTTACTTGGGCAGCATGTGGCCTCTGTAACTCCTGGGCAGTTATTGCCCCCCTGCTCAATAATGTGCCCTTGTGCTTCCTGTGTTATCTCACTAATTATTTCATTTTTTTGGCTAGAACCCAACATATGCAGCAACACTCCCCTCCCTCATAATGCAACTGACCTCTCACTGTCTAGATGCCTACCACCTACCCCTGGACAGAAGTTCTGTTAGCTCCTCTTCTTAGCCTATGACCCTGAACCTGCTGATCACCTAATTAAGCTCCCCTGTATTATACTGTTTTCTTCTTTTTCTCACTCACTTCTAACTTGCTAACATTCTCTCATTGCCTCAGAATGGTGCTGACTGCCTTTCCAGCATGCTGACATCATTCTCTTGAAACCACCCACCCAGCAGGAACAGTGTTTGCTGCCTCCTCTCCCTTCTATATTTTTTACATCCCTCCACCCTTGTCTCTACCAATCTGTCCTACCACCATGCCACTGCTGAGACTAACTTTGGCTATATTTTGCCTTTTTTTTTTTTTGTTTGTCTGTTTTGTTTTGTTTTACAATTTATCCAGAACCCTAGACCTATTCATAACTTATCTAGAGCTGACCAACTATACCAGACCTTTTTACTCTCCTGCCTAAAGCCATCAGTATCTGCACCTGGCCTGTGTGTCAATCATTTGAGCATAGGGAGTTATTCTGAGTACAAACTAGATCAAGCAGAAGTGACCAAAAACTATCTTTTCCTCTTTAAAATCTCTAACCCTCCTCCCCAGCTTAAAATCCCTTTTGTGGAGCTACATGGCCATAATCACAAATCACAATGCTAAAGTGATTTTCTTACAATGTATAACTAAAGCCTTCCAAACCAGTAGCTGTAACACACACTGGTATACATTAGCTAAGAGGTATTTTTTCACATACTCAGCAGCTAACACAAGTTTAAATCCTTATAGCAGTAGTGCAACAGGGAAAGAAGGTGATTAATAACTTTGAAAAATTAATTTAGGCACAACGCTTCTCAAAGGACTAATGCATGGGTTAGCAATCATGTTGTAGGGGGTCTATATTATGTGATCGAAAATTCAGATGTTCAAACACGTAATGATCGACCCCAATTGATCGAAACGGCAGAATGTCGAACACGTAACTGGAAATCTCCATAAGGGGAGATTTCCATTTACTGCAATGTAGTGCGGTCTCAGAGTTGGTATTTTTAAGTAGCAGGGAGTGTGGGGGGTTCAGGGGGCAGTTTAATGTTTTGTTTGGGTTTTTGTTATTTTTTTCTGGTCGTTCGATATTATGACAGTTCGCTCTATTGGGGTCGATCATTACGTATTTGAACATCTGAATTTCTGAAAACGTAATATAGACCGTTGTAGGACCTGGGCATATCTGCAGCAAACAGCAATTTCAAAATACAAAAAAACTAAGCTGAGTTTTGATGAAAAGTATTCATTGTAACACTTGGAAAAAAAAAAGAAATACCTCCTAGCCATTACTAACATTTCTAAATCTGAGGAAGTTAATGCCCAGCTCCTTTGCCAAAAAAAAAAGATTTCAGTGAGAGTGGAGAATACATCACATATTTTTTTTTCCTCAAAATTTTTTTTTTATTTTTCAAATACATTTGAATGAATTCCATAGTATTTATACATAACATCTTAAATAACTATGTACACTATTTACATTAGCCTGACACTATAACAGATCGTAATGTATACAGTTACTTTATAAATATGTCCAATCCATTATCAGAGTACCTGATCAATTATTATATAGTGTCAATCAATGATAAGACTTTTCCCCAAGGGTTGTTGATAAATAGATTTGGATAATTTCTTAGTTCTTTAATTTTAATTTCCAATAATGGTGTTGTCTTCATTGGGCTGTAGAAGTCTTCCAAAGTTGGTATTCTGTTTATATTCCATCTTCTTGTTATACACTTACTTCAAATTGCAAGTATAGTCCATACTAGATACATGTTTGACCTATTCAAATGAGGACTTTTGTTCACATTTAATAATATAAGAGCTTTAGTTAAATAAAATGATTCATTAAATAATGCTTGTAGAAAGTTATCAATACCATTCCAAAATGGCTTAATTTTAACACAGTCAAAGAAAATGTGGTTCCAGTCTGCATTGTGTACTTGCTCACATCTCCAACATTTTCCTTTTATGGAATAACTAATTTTACTGATTCTGTCTGGGGTTAAGAATGCTCTATGCAAGCATTTCCAATTAAAAACTTTCCAGTATTGTGTAAAGGATGTATATTTTATTGATAATAAGATATTTGTTTTAATATCTTCAGTTAACTGTATTAAGTGTCCTTTTGTTATACATTTCCAATATGAGGTTTTGGGTGTTGTTTTATAGTTTATCAATATTTTGTAAAATTTTAAAATACTGTTTCCCATGTCAGAGTCATTATATATGATTTCATATATGTATTTCGTAAGTTTATGTATCTCTTTAAATGAAGAATTGTTAATTATTCTACTTAAATCTTGCAGATATGACACAATACTCTGTAAAATTACCCACTCCTGTTGTGGAACTGTGTATGTTGTTTTTTTACTTGCATATCTAAAACTTTTAGTTCTTTGATACATTGGAGCCAACAAACAAATCCTTTCTGTTCCCAATAATTAATAATTTCTCTATATATTTTATGTGGAAAGTTCTTTGTGACTATAAATGTTGTTAAAAGATCAAACAAGATTTTTAAATCTATATTTGCATTAATAATTTTCCTAAATGAGTCAATGTAATAATTAATCACACGAGTTTTAGTGGGTTTAGTTATGTTATATTGCATACTGATACATAATATGTGCCATGGCAAATTGTTTTTATCTGTCATTTGAAATTATTTTTTGGTAAATCAAATTCATTTATTGATATTATAATTAGAAATTCTTTCCAATTTGCAGAGTAATTTGGACTTATCCAGTCTGAGATTGTTTTAGATACTGATGCTTTTATATATGTTTCTATATCAGGAAAGTTTAATCCCTGTTTCCATGGTCTGATATGATGTATTAAAGCTATTCTGTTTCTTTTGGGAAACCATAAACATTTTATTAGGCATGAATTTATTTCTTTAAGTATATTCCTTTCTGGTAACAGTTGTATTGCCAAGGCTATATATAGGATCTTGAGCAGTAAAACCCTTTTTATTAACTGTAGTCAATCTTCAAATGTTAATATTATTTTGTTCCATTTTTCCACAGAGATTTTAATTGCATTGATGATATTATTGTAGATTTTTGAGACTAATTCATTATTATCCTTGCATAACTCAATTCCTAGATATTTTAAGGTAGAGTCTTGTTTCCTATGATGTGATCCCCCTTAGTCTGCAGTTCTTTTTTTTATTTAAAAATAAAAATGTTGATTCTGATTTATTGAAATGGAGTCCTGAAGTCATGTTTACATTTGTCAATTAAGATATCTAATTCTTCTAATGTCTCTTTTATATTAGATAATGTTAGTAATAAGTCATTAGCAAATAGCATTACTTTAGAATTGTATTGTTCATAAACATCTATTCCTTTGATTTTTATATTATTATGAATTGAATCTGCCAATATTTCAATAGCCAGAGCAAACAGAATCGGTGACATGGGACATCCTTGTTTAGTGCTTTTTGTTATATTTATAGATTCAGAGGTAAAAGGACCTAACTTGACATATGCTAAATTATTTGTATATACACCTATACTGACCAATACTAAAAAAAGTGCTTATATAGTGCTTCTCTAATGAGATCATTAAAACAATTACTCAATAACATAAAACATTCCTTAAAGAAACACCAACTTTAAAAACAAATACTTAGTGCAAGAAACTACTTGCAACTATTTTAATCATTCTTTTTAAAAAATATACCATTCATGAAAGCCAGGAATCTATTGAGTACTAGATAATAATATATAATAATAATATAATAATATAATAATATATGCCAACTTGGTCATGGCTTTATGGAAAGAGGAGAAATTCTTTTGCTTGGATCTTTTTCAGAAATATGTACTCTTCTATAGGCGTTTTGTAAATGACCTATCTTTTTTCTTTGGAAGGGTACTCTAGAAGAATTGAAAAGTTTTGAGAAGCAAGTTAATTCTTTGACCTCTACCTAAAATTTACCATGGCTTATTCCAATCAGAATATTGATTTTCTTGATGTTTCTATTTGGCAGATGGCAAATGGGCAATTCAGTACAGGTGTACACAAGAAACTATGTTATAAAAATACACTTCTGCACAGAGACAGTATGCACCCTAGTCATATTTTTTTCTAATATTATTAAAGGACAAGGCATTAGGGCGTCCAGGTTAAATCCCTTATTGAATGATTTTGAAGAAGAATTAAGTGACTTGGGTGCAAGATCACGTGCTAGAAGTTATAAGCCAGCAGAAATAGAAAAAGTTTTTACTCAAATTAGGGACATCAGAACAAACAGAGCCTGTCCTATTTTTTCCGAAGCAGGAATGGAAGCTTATAAACCAAATATTGATGGTGCATCTAATATAGTTAGTGAGCAGCAGCAGAGGTTAACCTTATTTTTCACTCAGGATATTCAATCAATTAAAGGGATTATTAGTAAGCACTGGGATTTACTTACAATTGATCCAGAAATCAAAAAACTTGTTGGGGAACAGCCACGCTTCATTTTTAAAAATAAAAAGAACTTGCATAGGCTGTTATGTTTTCCCAGTCATACAAAATCCACAGGAACATTAACTTTTAAAGGTACTCAGCCATGTCATAAATGTAACTTCTGCTGCTATATTTCTAATATCAGCATGTTTATGCATCCAGTAACTAATCAAGTTTTCTCCTTTAATGTTAATGCCAACTGTGATACTAGACACATTGTTTATATTGCTATCTGTACATCCTGCAGTGCATTCTATATAGGTAAGACCGATAGAAAGTTAAAAGAAAGGGTGAGGGAACATCTTTATCAGATTCATGTTAAGTCTGAAGTTAATGCATTATCTAAGCATGTACTACAAAATAATGCCATGCATACTTTTAAGTTTTCAGTACTACATGTTAATTCATCTAATATTAGGGGGGGGGTAGAGAATTACACTGAGCAAGCAGAAACCAAATGGATTATTAGGCTACAAGCTCACATTTTCCCTGGGCTTAATGACAGGATTCCTCTGAAACCTGCCCTTAAAAATAGAAGACAAAGGCTGAAATGAAATAATTGTATAAATAACTAATATATAAATAATTCTGAGTGTCAATTCTATCCCCCTCTTCTTACTTACTATATATTAATATCTAGTACTCAATAGATTCCTGGCTTTCATGAATGGTATCTTTTTTAAAAAAAGAATGATTAAAATAGTTGCAAGTAGTTTCTTGCACTATTTGTTTTAAAGTTGGTGTTTCTTTAAGGAATGTTTTATGTTATTGATTAATTGTTTTAATGATCTCATTAGAGAAGCACTATATAAGCACTTTTATAGTATTGGTCAGTATAGGTTTGACAAAGCTGTATTGCAAAAGCGCTTACCAACTGAATTTGCTGTCAATAAAGGAAGTTTTTATGCTTATGCTCAGAACTGAGTTTGAATTTATCTGTTCCACTTGGTTTGGATTCGTATTTATCTGAAGGTCTGAAGAGACGTTGAATTGCACACTCTAATCTATTATTGACTTGCAGCCTGGTTCGACTGCGAACAATACCTGTTTTTTATTATTTGTTATATTCTGGCTTTTTACTTTCTTCTGTTTGCGGTTGTTTATCCACTGTTGGTATTTTTGTTTATTGTGGTTATTTATTACATTGATGAAAGTTAGTCCATTTTAATTATCAGTGCATACCTCTTCTCCCATTTCCTACACATAAGGATTTTCATAGCTGGCATTTCTTATTATAAAATGAGTGAAATTATAGGTTAAAACCAACAAATTAACTTATTGTGATTAATGATTACAAGTTCCATATTCATAAATTTCCATTTTATGGCACATACTGAAAGTTTTTAGATTTCAATGGCAACATTCTATTTTGTATAATCAGCAAAGGTTAAACTGAGTGATTATTGTCAATTTAATACTATTTGTTCAGAATATGATTGTTACATTCTGTGACATTTCAAGTTCAGGCTTCTGTTGTTTCTCTTGAACAACTTTGCCAGTTTGATGTCATGTATAAACATTAGTTACCTTGGCAACCACTAAAGTATTATATATGGTCAAGAATGGTTAAAAAAACTACAATTCAAGTTAAAGGAATTACATGACTTGTTGTGCATATTTACTTATATAAGAAAATCATCATGCTTCCCCTTGATGTTCAGTGTAGTGTATGTCATTTATGACAAGTTAAGACAGTAGTGTTATTATACACAAGCCCATGTTATTAAATCCTGTCTTTAATATCTAAATTCAGCAAACTGCTTCATCTTATATGACAACTGTATATTTTATGTGTAGATTTACTAAAATCATAGATTACATAACTATTGTATGTGTGTGTTGTTTTTTGGCTGTTGCTTAGTTATTTGAGAGACCACAAGCTATAGTGCTTATTCTTATTATTGGCTCCTTCTAAGCATGTTTATACAGTCCATAGACTTTATAAATTATGAGACCCTTCTAGTTTTGTATTTGTTATAAGTATATTTCCATCCTTACATACACACATATCAGTACTTCAAGCACGGGCAACAATACCATTCCAATTCTGCCAGAATACCATTCACTAGTTCAGGTGGTGTGTTTCCAGGCTGTTCTTAAAATATCCAAACCAATATTTGTCCTATTCCATTTTACAAGCCTGTCCCATGCAGTGGCCACTCTGCCAGTGAACCACTCAACACACCTTCCATTCCCACAGATATTTCCACCAAGGAAATCTGATGATTCTCTAGCACTTCTCGACAAACCCAAACACCCCTAGAATCAGCTATCCCCATATGCCCAACACGTCCAAGCAATCTCACCTCGAAGATCACTACAAGTGCTTTTAGTCTTTGACAATAACTCAGACGTCTACTCTTATGTAAGTCCTTAATGTGTTTGGACCAAAATACACCTTAAATATAAAAGTGCAATTTTTTTTTTTTAATAAAGAATTAACTTAATGAGCTAAACGAAGTGTTGGGAGACCATATATATATATATATATATATATATATATATATATATATATATATATATATATTTTTTTTTAATTAAACCAAAAACATTGCCAAGAATCATCTCGGAGGCTTCTCAAAGCCATTAAGCATTATCGTCACTCTGTCTCTGTTACCATAGCAACCTGGGAGCATCTGTTTCTGTTAGTGTGTCTGTGTACTGCATACCAGAGGCTGGCAATGCATCTGAAGCAAAGCTTCAGTTCACTGCAACTTCTAGCCTAAATTCCCTCCCTTTCAGTGAGGCAGCAGCCAGGAAAAGAACGGAGAGAAAACAGATAAAAAAAAAAACTCCCAACAAGCCACCACAACAAGAGATAACACATTCTTCCAGCCTTCCCACCTCTCACTCAGCAGATGTATAAATAAACTATTCTCTGGCAAAATATCCCAAATCAAAGTTTTATCCACCCCCTTCCCCTGGATCCAGGCTAAAACACCAAATGCCTCTTCCTAATACACAAGCATCAGTAAACCTTGATCATAAGCCGCAACCCAGAGCTTCCCGGAGATGAAAATGGCAAAATACAACAGTTGCCAGACACAGCTGCATCCACAAACACCATGTCAGGCTTAATCAAACAGCACTCAAAGATATGATACCTGCCATACTTGATATTAACTATGTTTAGACAGAATAATAATGACATTTGTACTAGCTGCCAGACATGGCTGCATCCACGCACACCATATCAGGATTGATCAAACAGCACTCAAAGTTATGATATCTGCCATAATTTATATTAACTATGTTTAGACAGAATAATAATGACATTTGTACTAGCTGCCAGACACAGCTGCATCCACGCACACATCAGGATTGATCAAACAGCACTCATAGCTGTGATACCTGCCATAATTAATAGCAACTATATTTAGACAGAATAATGATGACATTTGTACTAAGAGCTTGCTACTATTATTCAATCAGGATATACATGACATTTCTAAATCATACTTTAACTGAAGAAGGCATTAGTCTCCATGACAGCATTTTTTTCAAAACACCCTATTGTCACTGTTATTATATATGATGTTCATTTGTTATATTTGAGTCTGAACTCTGATGAATGGTACCTTGCTGAATTAGTTAATTAATTACTTAAATTATTATAAGTAAAAACAATGAAACATGAACAAGATAAGCATTCATTGAGTTTAAGTAGGGGAATAGTAAGTTCTATGTTTATATTATATGTTGCTTTGTTTGGCTTATATATAATGTAAATAGTAACCCAACTTGACTTACTTTTATTTGTGAAGAATTACTGGACTATCTGAACATTCTGAATAAATCATTACTGTTTCTCTGTTGTTTAAGAAACCCTACTTTTTTTAAAATAAAAACAGATGACAAGTGATGTACCATATCATTTGATACTTTGAGAGATGTAGTTGTAAGAGTTATTTTTTGGGACAGCTATCTAGGAATCAGTTTTTTGTTTCTTCTTTCTAGCATCAGTCCAAGGATTTGTTTCTTTTATTCTTTTAATAGTAGGGGCCATCTATTCCATTTCTTCTGGGATAGACACTATGTTGTTGTTTTTGATGAATATAGTAGCTTCTTCTAAGTCATTAAAGGTTCTCATCTCATTGGCAAAAAGTATTTTTATCTTTGCTGGAAAGGACAGATCTGCTTTAATGTTGTTTTGTTTCAACAGTTTTATTATTGGCCAGACTTTTTTCCTTTGTTCTTGTATTCTGGAAGAATAATCATTGGCAAACCTTATCAGGCTTAGATTGTATTTTAAGGGTGATTTTCTCCAAGCAGATTTTAATATTAGTTCCTTGTCCAGAAATGAAAGAAATTTTATAACTATGGATCTAGGTGGAATATTTGTTGCGTTAGAAGCAGGTTTCCTCAGTGCTCTATGTGCCCTTTCAATTCCAAATGAAAGTCCATCTTTCAAGTCTAAAAATTCAGGAATCTAGGTTGTTAAGAATGAAATAATGTCTTAACCTATAGAGTTTTCAGGCAGAACAAAGATCCTTATGTTGTTTCTCCTTTCCCTGTTTCCTAAGTCATCTATTTTGTTAAGCAACCATGTATTCTGTTTAAGCAGAAATTCTTTTTGGAATTCTTCCTCTTTGAGTCTCCCTTCAATGTCATTTAGAGAAGTCTCTATATTTGTTATTTTTGTATAGTATTGCTGTAATAGTTCCATAGGGCAGCCGCAGTGGTGCAGTGGTTAGCATTGCCACCTCACAGCAAAAGGTTCTCTGGTTTGATCCTCAGCTGGGGTGCCTTCTGTGCGGAGTCTGCATGTCCTCCCTATAGTCGTGTGGGTTTCCTCTGGGTGTTCTAGTTTCCTTCCCCATCCCAAAAGACATGCTGTAAATGGATTGGACACTCTAAATTGACCCTAGGTGTGAGTGCGTGTGTGCCTTCTGTGGAAGGTTGGGTGCTGGGCTGGCAACTCAACACCGTAAAACTACACTGCCAATCATGATCGGACAGGTGATCCACTGTGGTGACCCCTAACTGGGAAAAGCCAAAATAAGTAGAAGAAGAAGTTGCTGTAATAGTTCCTTAAGACTATCAGTCTGGTTTTGAGAATTTAATTTGAGGTTTTCTAAGTCATTTTTAAAGCCATCCATCTTCAAAGATAGTTCCTGTAAGGTAGATGTCACTAATTGCAGTTTTTTTTCAAAGCAGCATCTGGATGAAAATTCCTTGAGTTTTCATATTCAGTGACTCAATATATCTCCAAGTTACTTGACAGGAAAAGTTTTGTTTATCTCCACCAAAATTGATATTTATGTAGTTTAGTAGTTTATCTATAAATTTCTGACATTTTAAACTTGAAAATAATAAAATGTTCCTATATTATCATACTAGTTTATGGAGCTCTCAAAATTCACTGCTCTCAGTTGGTCATCTAGGCCCCCCCCCCCACATCACATATCATGAGTAATGTGGATGAAATTATTGTATATCTAATTAAAAACTAATGAAAAGTTGATTATAGTTACAGAATTAACTGAAATAAAATATCCTGTAGCTAAAAGGTGCGCCCCTGTTGTAGGAACAAATATTTCAGATCATCAGAAGAAGTTCAGGAGGATACAAGTGGATGTTTTCTTTTCAACAGAAAACCAAATCATGTGCAGTACCTTTTCGTGAAACAGTGTAAAACGTGTAACTTAGTAATCCTGTCTAACTCCCAGAGCGCATAACAGATCTGTATTAACACACTGACTGGCTTTTGTTCAACTCTTTGAAGGGAGTAGACATCGGTTTGTTGGTTCCTGAGAATCTAGCTATATATATATATATATATATATATATATATATATATATATATATATATATATATATATATATATATATATATATATATATATATATTAATATATACACCCTCATATGTGTGTGTGTAAAATATGATTTTGGTAAGCATTTTTACATTGTTAGCATTTTGTGACTCTTTACATTCTTTTCTGCCTTTTTCCCACTTCCCATTCATGCATGACCCTCATTCATTTTCTACTTATTTATTTATTTATTTATTTATATTTGTTGACCGGGAGTGTCCGACTGGACGTAGGTCCATTTTCAGTGGAGGCCCGGGGAGAAAAGCTCCACAGTTAAAATAAACAGACAGTAGTTACATTGGATTACATGGTGATTAACAATTTACATAGCAATTACTTACAACATATTAACAGATGAATAACATAGTACATCAGTAGACAACTAGAATCTTTATCTGTGAAGTACATAACAGACATTAACAAATGTTAAAATAAGAAGTTCCTGCTGTATAAGTACTAGGCTTATGAGCATCTGAGCTTGCTATAATCAAGGAAAGAAAGGTAATGGTTGGATGAGGTGGGTGATATTAGAGTGGGAGTTGCAAGTGCATAGCCAGCATGTTTTTAGGTGCGCTTTTAGTAAAATTTTGAAGTGTGTGCATGATGGTACGGAGGTAATTGTGGGTGGGAGGGAGTTCCATAATTTGGCTATGGTGCAAGAGAATAGTGCTTCACCAGCAGAGTTATTGGCTTTAGTGATCTGCAAGTTATGTTTGTTGCTGGATCTTAGTGGTCTGGTAGTGTGATAGGGTTGGAGTAGATTCTGGAGGGATGGGACATTTAGTGGATGGTTTACTAGTTTGTGGGTGAGTGAGAGTTGATACCATTGAAGGAGATGAGGGAGTTCAAGCCAGCCCAGTTCAGCAAGTGAGAGACAGTGGTGACTACGGTAGGATATCCCTGTGGCGAATTTGGCAATTTTGTTGCAGCAGGTCTCTAGCTTGTTTAGATCGCATTGCCTTAGGTTAATATATATTGGAGAGGCATAAAGTAGGGTGGAGATAAAGTGGGAATTTGCTATTGAAATCTTTGCTGCTTTGGTGAGAAGATGCTTATTCCTGTATACCACTCCTAGTTTTTTGTGGACATTTTTTATGGTCATGGATATGTGAATGTCAAATTTTAGTTTGTCTATTTCCACTCCTAGCAATTTGGTGTGTTCAGTTGGGTATATAGTGGTGTTGTCTTTTGCTGTGATGTTAAAGTGAGAGTTGTTTTGAGTATGTTTGGTGGGTTGGAAGATAAGTAGTTTAGTTTTGTTTGGGTTGAGTATTAATTGGGTATTGGATAACCGAGTTTCAACAGAGGAAAAGGCTTCCTGTGTGACTTTTTGCAGTTTGGGTAGGGACTGGGCTGAGCAGATGATGGTCGAGTCATCTGTGTATTGTATGAGTGTGCCATGTGTGGTGGCAGAGGCTAGATTATTTGTGAAAACAGAGAAGAGTAGGGGTCCAAGGATGGATCCTTAGGGAACCCCTATGGAGACAGGTAGTTGGGGAGATATGTCATTCTGCCATACAACGGATTGTTGGCGGTCAGACAGGTAACTCTGAAACCAGTTGGTGACTGATTGTGAGAAGGATAGGATATTGAGGACAGAGATAAGTTGTTTGTGTGGGACCATGTCAAATGCTTTAGATAGGTCTAGGAAAGTAGCAGAGGAGAGATAGCCATTGTTTTTCTGCTGAAGGATAGTGTTAGTAAAGGAGAGTAAGGCAGTGGTGGTGCTATGGTTTGGTTGGAAACCATGCTGAGTATTGGAAAGGAGGTTGTTAGTAAGGAGGTAGTCTGAGACCTGAGAGTGTATGCATCTCTCTAGTATTTTGGAGAGTGGAGAGAAAATAGCTATGGGGCAGTAATTGGTTAGTTCCGTGGAGGGTCCGCCTTTGTGGAGGGGAATTATATGTGATAATTTTCCACAGTGTGGGAACATAACTTTCTGACAGAGATCAGTTAATCAAGATGGATACTGGGTAGGCCAGAGCATCAGCTCCGATTTGTAGGCATTCACTTGGGAGGTTGTCTGCTGCTAATTTGGTGGGTTTAAGTTTAGTTAAGAGTTTTTTTATGTTGGAGGTAGGTACAGGAGAAAAAGAGAAGGCAGTGGGGAGATTAGTAGTTGAAGGTGTGGGTTGGAGGGGAGGGGTGTTGTGTTGTTTAGCTAGTGATAGTATGGTTTGTGTGAAGTGTGTGTTGAATGAGGTAGCAATATTTTCTGAAGAGTGAAGGATGTTAAGAAGAGGGGTACTGACTTTACCTGGGTGGAGGATGGAGTTTATGGAGGACCAGAATTGTTTGGGGCTGTGTTCAGAGGAGTCTAGGGCAGACTGGTAGTATTGGAATTTGTCCTGTTTTATTAGCTTTTTGACTCTGTTGCGTAGTTCTAGGAATTTCTGTGTAGTTGAGGGGGTCTTGTTTTGCGCCAGAGCTCCCAGGCTTTATCCCTGTTTTTCATTTCTGTCTTAGTGGTTGTCTGTAGCCATGGGGAGGGTTGTGCTTTGATTCTGGAAAGTCTTATGGGGGCATGGTAATTAAGGATGCTCAGGAAGGTAGTATTAAAAAATTCAACTGCGTCACCAAGACTGAGGTACTTTAGAGGATGCCAGTTACATTCTTTGAGGGATGAGATGAATATGAGTGGGTTAAAGTTTATTTTTTTACGTATCTGATGGTAGACGACAGGTTTAGCTTGGTATAGGTATTTTTTTCAGTAGGAATGTTGGGGAGTGATCACTGAGGCTATCTGATAAGCAGCCTGTTATATATGACTGGGGGCTCTTAGTGACTAGTATCCAATCCAGGATAGTGTGCTTGCTGGAGTTTTTATTTATCCTGGTTGGCGACTGGACTAGTTGGGTAAAGCCATGAAGGTTTACATGATGGGTTGGATGGTTGCCAGAAGAGGATTGCCAGTAAATATTGAAATCACCTAAAATGATAGTTTCTTGGGGGAGATGGTGGGTAGACCAGCTGAGGAGGTTTTCTAATGGAGGGATGTTTTGGCCAGGTGGGAAGTAGCATCCAATTATGTTGATGGTTTTGTTTTGGTTTATTTTGAGGTTGGTATATATTATTTCTTCATTGCCTATTTGTAGAGCTGATGATTTTAAGATCTGGATGTTAAGATGCTGTTTAAATATTATAGCTACACCGCCTCCTTTCTTGTTTAGCCGGTCTACTCTTAGTATGCCATAACCTGTAGGGAGTCCGTGTTCACTGGTAATGTGAGGTTTTAGCCAGGTTTCTGTCAGGATGACTATATCTGGGGAGTACAAGTCTATGGTGGCATGGAGTTCATGGACTTTGTTGGATATACTTCTAATATTTAAGCTTAGTAGAAGGAAGTCATTTGGCTTTCTATTGGCTGTAATATGGGAGAAGCTGTGGTTTCTAGTCTGATTATGAGGATTGGGGTTGGAGATTGTAGGGGCAGGTCTGGGGTGGATATCTCCACTTAAGGCTAGTTGTGATATGCATGAGGTTATTAGTTGTCTCAGTTTTTGAATGTGTTTCTTTATAAGGGAAACTTTATGATTGTGCTCTTTGGATAATAGGTATGGTAGGAGGGTTACTATGTTAAGTTGTAGGGATGCTTTATGTTTGAGTAATATAGTTGGTAGAATATGTGGGGGGTGCATAGGGATGGTTCTTGAGTTGGTGGGAGGGGAGCTGAGTGAGGGTGAGGCATGAGTTGTGGCGTGAGTAGTAGTACAGTGGTAGTGGTTGAGTGCGGGAAAGATAGAACTTTGGTAGGATGTAAGATATGCAAGGAGAGTGCATGCAGTGAGCATAGGTAAGGTATGCTTGTACATGATAGCTGAGGAGGTGTGATAGTAGTGGGAAGATGGAGGAGGTAGTGTTGGGTTAGCGCTGTGGTTGGCTACTGGAAAGATGGGAGGGGTTTGTGAGTGTAATAAAGGTGGGACCACTGGGGGCGGGAGGAAATAGGGGGCAGGGTGGGGAGCGAAGCGGGTAGAGACCCTGTTAGTTGCTCTTATGAGGGGGCTGGAAACAATCAGGTAACAGAGTTAATTGATGAATGAACATATGATAGTGACAAGGGTGGTTGTAGTTTTAAAAATGGTGCCTGCCACAGTTAATATTTATTAACTTTGGGATTGTCTTAAGGTAATAAACAGGGAAGGGGGAGGGGAGAACAAGGGTGTGAGCAGGCAGTTCTTTGCACTGCTGCTAATGAGCCAAAGCAAAGACAAGTTAGTGTTTGAGAAACTTATGAATATTAATTCTCTGGAAAGTGATATATGGTGTCAACAATTGAAGTAATGTGATGAAGTGATATTTTTTATGAAAGTTTCTTAAAGATGGTTCATTACTTTTTTTTCAGCTTAGTCAAGTATACTGATGTGTGACAACTATTTTTTAATAAAGCAGGAAACATCATGAGCTGAAAAGTTAAATACTAAAATAACAGTTTGAATGTCTTACATAACTTTTAAAATACTTATATACATGACGCTGAAATGTAGAAAGAGATAAATATACTTAATAGAAAGCCTTTCCCCAGCACTGGATGAGGGTAGTGTTGGCAGTTTTGTAATTCATGATCATATTTTGTCAATGTTGTTGAAGTTTATCACAGTGTACACCATACAGGGTGGTATCACTATTTGCATAACAATGTTGTTGCTTTGTTCGGGATTTCCACCTTTCTTCACTGTTGGATTGAGGACCTATATAAGTAATGGGTATGGTGAAAAAACACCCTCCCCCCCAGGGTGGGGGACTTGCTCCATTGCAAAACATTATTCTTGATGTGTATGGCAAGGTATTGTTGTGTTTTCAGCCACCACTGATCCAGGAACTATTTTGAAATATTTGTGTCTCAGACAGTCTTGTGATAAATAAGCATTAGCAAATATAGCAGCATGTGCATTCAGCAGTTTAGTACAACTTAAGAGAGGGGAACTCGAATTTGTAAAAGTTTGAGCGTGTGAATAGAAATCTCCATAAGTGGAGGTTTCCATTCACTGCAATGTGGTGCATTCTCAGAGTTAGTATATTTAAGAAGTGTGGAGTGTGGGGGCCAGCCCCCCATGTGGGGGGTGCAGGGGGGCTTGGCACCCCCCTGCTTACAACAATTTAATTTTTCGTTCGTTGTATTTTTATTTTTTTTTACGTAGTCGAAGTTCTGTAACTTCGAACATAATGGTTTGACCATTAGGTGGTCGGAGTTATGGAACTTCAACTATCTGATATAGACCCAGGAGACCAAAGTAATTAAACAGATCGGCTACTCTTGCTGGGTCTCATCTTGAATGATAATACCTGCTTATAATTTCCTCATTCACATTTTGGAGCTTAGAACACTTCAAGGCAAAGATGGACAGCTTATGGTGATACAATAATCATGAGATGGTATTACCTAACTCACATTATGATTTATCTGTGCCCAGGTTATCCTTAAAATAGGCCAAAACATTATTTCCATATCACTGATTTTACAGAAGAAAACTAATCATTACATTCATTTTTCAATTACAGGATATTGGTTTCCCTGTCTTCATGAGAATATTTACCTTGCCAAGCAGTTGTACAAATTCTTTTAACATCTTATACTTCTGTGCTAAGGCTCATTGTAGGATATGTATAAGGTTACAGTCCCTTACTTTTCAGGACCAGATATTAGGCACAGATCTGATCAAACAGCATGACAGTGTTATACTGCAATAAAGAAGCAAGAAGAAGCCACATGGATCAACAGCTCATTACTGAATTATCCTGTTTCTGGCTCAATCACTGCAAATTTGAAGGTATCTGCGGTAGTGTTCCCTTTACAATCTCATGTATTCAGTTGAATAGCATCTACAAAAACACACAAGTACACAAATATCCATGCACATGCGTGCACACACACACTCACGCGAGCACACACACACACACACACACACACACACACACACACACACACACACACACACACACACACACATGCACACAGACTCACAAGTACACAAACACACATATACAAACACATGCAAATAACACACACCATTCAATACACACAGATACAAAGATATCTAAACAGACTCACAAGCACACATGCACACACACAGAAACACACACAACACACCCACAAACACACACATACATACACATTATATACAGAGATGAATCCAGAACTAGGTGACCTAGGCAGTTACCTAGGGTCCCCTGGCTTGGTAGATAGGCACTGCCCAGGAGACTGCCACAAATGTACATTTCTTCTTTAAGAATGAACTCTGCAAGCAGTTATATTTCTTCTTTAAGGACACATGCAGAGCATGTCCTAAGTAGCTTCTGTGTGTGTGTCTTATGCACACAATGAAGCAGAGCACAATATCTGGATTGCTATTCCATTCAGACAAGAAGCAAAGAAGTGTGAAATATGCAGATTGTGAGTGAGAAATGGCATAGGATTTATGAGTGAGCAGTGGGCTAGTTAGAGGTGTCTGTATGTGTGTGTGTGTAATGCCCCAGTTACGGATGGCAGGTTGGTTAACATATGCAGGCTCAAACCTTGTACTTTAATTACAGAAGATTTGAGCCTGAATCCTTTACACCAACTAGCAGTTGCATTTTCAGGGACTGTTGAGTTTCAGTGCATTTTCAAAGAATGTTGAGTTCCTGTGCATTTTCCAGAACTGTTGCGTTTCTGTGCATTTTCAAGGACTGTTGAATGTATGTGCATTTTCAAAGAATGTTGAGTTTCTGTGCATTTTCAAGGAATGTTGAGTTTCACGGGAAAAAATGTACTGCTGCTCATGCTGGCTGTGTTCGATGTGTAACCATTTTGTTTAGCAAATAGACATCATCAGTGTTTGGATTAAAAAGCTGGAAAGCAGTATTAGTAGCACAATAGCTAGCATACTTGCTGTTAGTGCAGAAGTGTGTTCTACCTTTTTTTTTTTTTTACATTTTTTTTTAATTTCTCCAAATATTTTGGGTTTCTAATACCATGACTGTAATGGGCCCTATTCCTAAGTCAAAGTATAATTAAAGTTCATGAAATTAGTATTGTTTCAATATTTGATGTCAGCCAAAAGTGCACTTCTCAGCACCCGCAATTTGCCCGGTAATGACACCTTCTGCAATTTATATGGAATTACATGTATTGGTATCATATCCAAACACGATTATAGATCCTTTTTTATAAAACTTGTTGCTCCTACTACTATTGGTCTGGCTATCATTCTTCCACATTGCTCTCATTTCTGCCTGCAAATCCTGATATTTTATGACTTTGTATCTCTCTGTATACAAGACACTGTAGTCACAGGGTGTAGCAAAGTCAATAATCAATGCTACTTTTGTCTTCATTTCATGGACCACTGTATCTGGTTTTCTCACATCTATCTTTTGAAATTTTGGTAATGGGTGATCCCATGTGATGTAGACTTCATTATTTTCTATGATGCTTTATGACTCATATTTTCAGTGTTTTTCAGCTATTTCATTATTATAATGTTTGCACAATCCCCAGTACAACAGTTTTGCCACATTCTTAAGTTCATAGGTGTGTACTAGACTAATGGCACTGGAGCCTTTACAAGCCTAGACCATGGAAGTGTCCTGACATTGTGCCACCCAACGTTAGTTCCCATTGATTCTATCAAGTAGAGCCACTGGAGTGATCCCTGGGTGAACTTTCTATTACCCATCCACTCATCAAGTTTCTCTTGAACAGGAACAGTGAGGTGCTCTGCTTCACATGTATGGGGAGTCTATTCTAGAGCATGGGCAGTCTCTGGGTGAGGAACCTGTTCCTCCAACATGTTCTGTTGATTGTGGTAATGAGGTTGAGGTCTCTGGACCATGTGGTGTGCAGGGATTGGGATTTGTTTAGATGTAGCATTTCTAACATAGCTGGGTCAGACATGGCTTTGTAAGTCAAGCAGAGATTACCTCAAAGCAGGCGATATGAGACAGAGAATAGCTGGAGTCTTTAGAGTCTGTCCATGTAGGACTTGTGTTTAATGCCTAGGTTCCTCTTTGACAGGTACTTCTGTGACCTCTCCAGCTGTTGCAGGTGTCTAGTGAGGTACATGCCAAATGGGACATTATACTCGATGATTGGTCTAATGAGGGAAGAGTAGAAAAAGAGAGAGATGATGACCTCTTTCTTCCTGGATGAAAAACACTTGGTAATGAGATGTGCCACATAGAAGGAGTTTTTGACCACAGTGGCAATGTGGTGGTCAAAGGAGAGATTGCTGTCAACCTGTGTCCCCAGATCTCTTATAATGCCTTCAGTGTTCATGGGCTCCCATTGATGTGGTAATTACTGGGAACTGAGTTTTTACCAAAGGAGAAAAGGGGATGATGATGCATTTTTTTGGTGTTAAGCTTAAGGCCACAGTTTCAACACCAGTCATTGGTCTCAGTGAGGCCTTTCTGTAAGATGTCTGCATCACTTGGGGAGTTAATAATGGCTCCCAGCTTGCAGTCATCTGTGAACTTGGTCAGCCAGAGTCCCTTTGTGTTGGCCTGGACTTCTGAGAAGCAGATGCTGAACAGGGGAGGACACAGGACCAATCCCTGTTGGACTCCACTTGTGACTGGTCAGCAGTCTGACTTGGAGTCTGCTACTTTCACACTGTGTTCTATCTGTGAGCCATTGATATAGGGGTTGATGCCTAGTTTGGTGAGTTTTTCAATAAATCCTAAGTGAAGTATCATATCCAAGGCCTTGGCCAGATCAAGGTAGACTGTATGCACTGCCTTACCTTCATCCACACCCCTGGTGACTGACTCAAAGAAGTCAACCAGGTTGAACAGGCATAATCTCCCTTTCACAAAGCCAAATTGCATGGGGTCTAGAGTTTGGAAATTTCCTATATCTTTATTAATCAGGTCCATGATGATGCACTTCATAGTTTTACATATCAGACTCATCAGGCTAATGGGGTGATAATTCCCAGGGTCTATAGTCACTCTCCCTTTATGGAGAGGGATGACTGTAGTAATGCACCATTTGGTAGGGACAAAGCCTTAGGTGAGGCTGTGACTGAACAGGGCATACAGGTGTGGTGCCAGTTCACTTTGTAGTTCATGTAGAACAAAGCCAGGGAATATTACTAGGTCCTATGGAAGCTGTATTCTTGGCCTTGGACAATGCAGCTTTAACCTGTGCTGCAGTAATGCTGGGTGCCTGGCATTCTTCCAGTATTGTGATTGGTCCTTTGGGGGGGAGAGAGGGGTAAAGTTGGCACTGAATCTGTCGGCCAGTATGTTGGCAATTTCTGTTGGCTCAGTATAGGAGGTACCATTGTGCAGTAACTCAGAGCAAATCTGGGTATTGCCATGGAGGTTCTTGATATACGTAGTTATAGAAGGCGTTGTGATTGTTTTTAGTGTCTGCTGCAATTCTGTCTCCATAGATGGATTTAGAGGATTTGATGAGGGATCTCAACTTTTTGTTGAGGCTAATAAGGGAGTTTTTCCAGTCCTGAGACTTCATCTTTTTCTGCAACAGTTTCTTCCTTCTGTTGTAGAGTTTACTAATGGCAGAGGACCACCAGATTGGCTTACTTTTTTTGGAGGAAAGCGTTGTGGTTCTGTTGGGTATGGCTAATTCCGTGCATTTATGTACATGTTCGTACAGTGCATTGGTGTATGATTCGGCAATCTTGCAGCTATTTTCCATTGGCATGGGTGCTGTGAAGTTAGCCACTTCTGTTTTTAGGAGTCCAAAGTCAGCTTTGGAGAAGTTTTTCAAGGCGGTTACCTTTGCGGGGGGTGGGGGAGAGATGTGGATTTCCATGGTGATTAGTTTATGGTCGGATCTGACCAGGGAGAGATTGACTATTGGTGTAGAGCAATGGTCAACCATGTTAGTAATAACCAGGTCAAGGATGTTGCTTCCTGTTGTGGGGGTCAGAATGAGCTGGTCCAGGGCACTGGAATTCATGAATTCCAAGAAGCGTTGGGCCAGTGTATTGGTGCTTGAGTAGTTTTCCCAGTTGATGGAGGGGTAGTTGAAGTCTCTTAGTGAGAGAATTTTAGGCTGGACCTTGATAGATTCCATGGTGCTTAGAAATGCAGAGTTAGAGTCTAGTGATATAGTTTGAGACCTATAGCAGACTATGACCTGGATCACTGTCTTACCCAATGTTAACATTATTATGTCTTTCAGTATACAGTCGTTCTGCCATTAGTATGTCACAACCAGCAACAAGGTGTGTAATTGTTTCCAATTTTGTTTTACAAAACCTACATTTGTATGTTTCTCCCACATGTTCAATGGACTTTATAAACCAATGTGTACATAGTCCACTATCTTGGGCTGCCAATTTTAATCTTTCATCTTTTGATTTGAATTTGCATCTCCTTAACCATTCCTGTGTTCGGTCCTGATCAACATGAGGTTGTTCCAGGAGTTTTCTATACTTGCAACTATATTTCCACATTTTCCACATTTCTTGTCTTCTCATCAGATCTGCCACCTTATACTGTGTCTTTTGTTTTTTGGCACATTCAGTTGCTGTCTGATTTTTATTTACTTCTGGTTAAATTTCCATTCCCGCTTGATGCTGATATGCTTCTGCTAGACTAAGCAGGGAAATCATCTTAGATTTATTCTCATTTTTCAAAAAATCCACTATACTTGTGTCTTGTGAGGTCAGCAGATATGTATGCAGTCCCATGATTGTAGAGCTATACATGTAATCAATTTCAGGGAGGCCCATACCTCCTTCAGAAAGGAGAAAATATAATCCTGGTATGCACTGATTTTATAAAAGATTCAATGAGCATGAGGCATCCTTCTTGTTTTCCTGTCTCACCTATCCAACACCTTTTGGGGCCAGTCAGTCACTCCAAAACTGTAAGTTAGGACAGGAAAGCAAATTGGTTTATAGCTTGAACATTCTTCCTAGATGTCAACGTTATTTTCAGGATTACTTTAAGTCTTCTATTATATTCTTTACTGAGGTTTATTTGTATTTTTTCATGTTTTATTGTTGATCCTTTATCTAAATTCCCAAATATTTATACCCTCCCTCTTGCTCAAGTTCTTTTACATCACATCCGTGTCCCTTCCCTTTATGTATTCCAGGTGCTGCAGCTTTCCTACTTTAAAGGTTGCTTTTGCAGATTTATCAAGACCAAATGTCATTCTAATATCACCTGAAAAAGTTTTGACTACTTGCATTTGTGCTTTCAGTTCCTCATCTGATGAGCTATAAAGTTTTAAATCATCGACAAAAAGAAGATGAGAAGTCTTTACACTTTTTTTGCTTTCTGGCTGCCAAATTATATCCATGACCTAATCTGTTAAGCAGATAGCTTAATAGGTTAAGGGAAGGCAAAAGAGCAGCGGTGACAGAGTCACCCTGGAATAACACCCTTTGGATTTTTATCCCAGGAATAATAATTTGCCCTTTATCATGGCTTAACTGTGAAGTGGTTTGCCACTGTTTCATATAGATCAGATGCTGATATTGTAGTACCCTTTAATGGGGGGGTGGGGTACTGTACTACAGAGTGTGTTCTCCTTTGGATGAGATGGCTAGTGATGATGAACCTGCTGCCAGTTTGACAGCCATTTCCTACTGCAGTATTACTAGCTTTCAATTTTTTTTAATATAACATGGGCAATTTACTCTTCAAGGGCAGCAGGCACTGAATTTGTATATGAAACAATGAAATGTAAAGTATTTTGCCAGCAGCAGCCTCTTCATTAGGTATAGATTTCTTCAATGTGGAATACTTTGGATTACTTTTACTTCTGCAGAGATTTTGTAAATATATGAAAAATGTAATGATAGAAATTTGTGTGGCCTTTTGTGGTTTAAATTTTCTGTAATGGATAGTTTTGCCATTATTGATTCATACATTTTGATTCATTATTTACTAGAAAAATGTTCAAACCTACACATTAAAAACACTCTGACAAGTGGTGTTTTATTAAACAAGGAATATAATTGAATACAATTAGAATGATGCATCAAAGAACATACTTGTATGCATGGTACTAAAACCTGTGCAAGGGGGCTATGGTTCAAAAACAGCCCAAAGGTAAACTTAATCTGCCACTGGTCAGATGCATTTTCATTTAATGTGGGTTTCAATGCCATATCAATTAATGTGAGTTTCAAGGGTAGAGAAACTTACTGTTCATGTTAAGTCTGTTTTCATTGAGACTAAATTGTTTTATTTAGCAAATGGCTATCAGTGTTTGTGCCATAACATTTGAAATACGGTTTAAATATCTCTAATCATTGTAGAAATAAAGAAGAAAATAATATGCACACCTACAAGTTTGAACAGTGTTTATGGCAACTGGGGAGAAATAACCAAGTAATGGGACACTGGCATATGCCAGGTAGCCTGATCCATTACCCTGCCTAACGCTCCATTTGACCATGATCTGGCTCTGATTATATGGGTGTATGTACATGCAAATACACCACTAGTGTTCACACATACACGCACACACACACACACACACACACACACACACACACACACGCACACGCACACACACACACACACGCACACACACACACACACACACACACACACACACACACACGCACACACACACACACACACACACACACACACACACACACACACACACACACACACACACACACACACGCACACACACACACACACACACACACACACACACACACACACACACACATACACACACACACACACACACACACACGCAAATATGCGTGCATGCACATACACATACATACACACCAACACACACACACATACACAGACACACACACACACACGCACACACACACACACACACACACACACACACACACACACACACACACACACACACACACACACATGAACACACAAACACAGATATCCAGGACAATTGCACACATGCACCTAAAAATACATACATACACATAAACACACGTATACACACACTCACGCACACAGCATGGGGCTATTGGCCCTTCTGTTGCCATAGGACTAATGTGTATTTTGCTTCAGTACTCAAATAGTATGAAAGAGTAATCACTGAATAATCCTGCCCAGAACCAGTTTTTGCATTGAATTCAGGGTCTCAGAGTACTGACCGGCGTTCTTTCAAAACTGTTTAAAGTGGTCTGATTCCACTAATATTATCTGCATGTACATATTCCCATGAGTATAGTAATGATCAGGTCTTACTAACACCAGCTTATGCCTTGAAGCCTGCTCTTCTCCTTCCTCAAGCTCATTGAGTTCATAATAATAATAAGAAAAACAACAACAATAATAATTCAAAGTGGCAGTGGATGACATTATTTGTAATTACGAGAGGTAAAATATAGATATATGTATTTATTTATCGATTTATTTACATATGTATTTGTTTGTTTGCATGCTTGTTTGTATTTGGTTACCAGGAAGTTCTGCCTAGGTCATGCAAGACCCATTTTCAGTGGGACCCCAGGGAGAAAAGTTAAAAAAAATATTTAATGAGATAACATGACAAGACATTATAACAGATGTTGTGTGAATACAAATAATATTAGAAATACAGTGGTTACAGATTCAGCACAAACTAGGTGCCTAGATGAATATGACAAGTAGCAGTTGTCAAAGTAGAGCAAGTAAGAAATGGGAGGGGGTGTGGGTGTTGCAGTAGATGAGATAGATAGGGTACACTATTGTAGCACTATAAAATACCATATTTTTATTATAAACGCATGCTTTGAGTGTCACTTAGTCACAAATGTATTACATTAATTGAGGTATTATGGACTTATTATGTTCAGAAGAATTCTCTTAAGAAATAATTATATACAGCCATAAAAAACGGATCCATTTTATAGTTTGCCTTAAGCTAGTATAAATTAAAGAGTTTTAGATAATGTCAAGTAAGTTGCTAATTTAACTGATTTTTACTTATTTCGTGGCACTAATGCAACAGACAAGCTCTCAGTGTGGTCCCTTAGTTACCATGTGGCTCTTATTGTGCAAACTTTTTTGCAAAACATGCTGAAGTTCATCACCATCAAGTTTTAGTGCCTCTGTTTCTTTTTTTGTATTTAACTTGGTTTTCTTTATTGAATGCATCACTTTGGATTTGACTTTATCATTGTGAATGCTTGGAGGAAAGAAACTATTAGGAAAATGGCAACCACCTTGGAGAAGTTTTACGGGTGGTGGAGTTCTAATGCAGAATTGTAATTGTGACCAACAATGCAATGCCTTCATCTGGGGAATTAAATGGTCTGTCTACCCCAAGCAGACTGTTATATCAGACTTGATGCATCCTGTGAACAAAAGCATATGACTGGTGATGTCCATGGGATTTTTAGTTTTGCAGCCCATGCTGACTTTTTTGCATTTTGCTTCCTTTCCCTTAGAGATGGAATAACTTTGTTTTAAACTCTTAGATGGGTGATGTTCCCCTCTTCTACAGACTATGTCAGACCTGATGCATCCTGATGACAAAAACAAACACTTGACTGCATACAGTGATTATTTTTTAAGCAGAATTTATTGTTAGAATTGTGTAAAACTGGTTATGACAGTCTTAAGATTGGATACAAGACTCCAAGTGTATGATTTCTGATGTTAGCTATGAACCTTCATCTCCAAGAATCTGAAACAGAAATATACCCAGGGATTCAACAAACTTCCATACAAGAATAAACTATTCTTGCAGGGAATGAATCGTTCCCATGCAGCACGCAGCACGCCTTGCATATGCATGAAGGGACACTGGCATGTTCTAATATGGACATGGGTTTGTGTGTGAGCACAGGGGGCATGCCTGAGAGCAGTGCTCTTACAATGCACATGCCCCCTGCACTCCAGAATTGCCATTTGGCAATTCAAAAGCAGAGGGGATGTCCCCTGACACTGTAAGTGCCCATGGCATACCTCCAACCATACAGATTGTTCCAGAATGTCCAAATTTCAGCCTCTTAGATGTGTGCCACCTAAAATGTGTACTGCAGAGCCAAATAGCTGATGAGTGAAGTCTGTAAACAATGGCAAAACATATGAGTGTAAGACTCCACATCCATCATAAAATTCACGCTAATGCAAAACCTATTATTCTGTCAACTAGGTTTGTAAGAGCAATATTTAAAACATGTCCCTATGTGTCCTCACATCATGTAAGGCTTTGTCTAGATTGTTTACTCTAGGAGGTTGAGATGTATAACTGCATACCCTCTATAAAATTCAAGCTAATGCAAATCTGTCATCCCATCAACATTTTACGTGTGATGGAACATAAGCCCAGCCCCCTCCTCCCCACATTAAACAAAATAAAACACATACTTTAATAATTTATTTTTCTGTCTGCAATAAAGTTTAAGCATAGGAGAGTGGATGTGCACATTGCGCCATTGTGCTTAGCTTAGCTTAAATATCCGGAGGAACTAAATAGGAATATACAAGTAAAACAAGCAAACTGAACTAGGGTAGTGGTTAAAGCTTCTACTTTGCATGCAGCTATTTGCGGTTCAAGCCTCAATGAAGTATGTTCACTTTTATATGTGAAAGCAGTTGTAAAAGTGATATGCTTTAATAAATGAGGCAGTAAATAATATTTATCACCCAGGATAGTATAGCAGATCCAAAAATGAGGTGTCAGTCCAGAAAAGATGTGAAACACCCATATAAAAATACAGTATAGTAACACAAGAATAAATGTAATGAAAGTACACAGTGGGATGTCAGGGAAGGTAAACATAAAATTATTATATGTCGGTAATAATGACTCAATCCCATAAAGCTAATAGTATATAAAATTAAATTTGAGCCATGTTAAGGAGTGTACAGTTATGCTTAGCTGGCGTAAGCATTGCTTAAATATAAATTCTAAGCAATAAATAGCCCAGCTGAACAGATTTGCCCATTGGTAAGCACTGCACAACATGCCCCTTTAAGCACTGCCAACCTTAGCTAAGCTGGGTTTGCCCATCACTTAGCTCAGCTCAGCATATTCAAATTAGACAAATCACGGCAAAGGGTGGGAATCCAGCCCTACTTAAACTCCACAGGCAGGAATACAACCATAACCAGTTGTAGCTGATCACTGCAGGCACTGTGGCTGGTGTTGGAGAATGTGTGTACTTTCAGGTGCAGCGTTGGGGCATTCAGGAGTCCAGGGTCATGGTTGGACTCCTTGTAAAAAGACATGAAAGGTGACTGCTGCAGGACCAGTACCAGGGCTCCCAATACAAAGTGGAGGCCTGGAACAGTCTTGGTCTTGACCTCACCTGTGCAACTGGCATCTCTCAAACCAGTGAGCAGATCTGGCATCACTATGTTGACTTGAAGTGAAGGAAGAGGGACCTCTTGGAGCAGCGGGTCCAAGATGCTCAAGCATGGAATGTCCCAACAGTGTGTAAGTACCACTATCAATTCTCATGTATCAGAGTCCATAGGTGCATAGTTTCATAGGTAGGTACTAGGCTATTGGCCCTAGGGTCTATATAAGCCTAGCCAAATGGTAATTGGTTTTCGCCACACAAGAAAATAATTTTCCTGTGCCCCTGTCAAGCAGAGCCACAGAAGTGATCCCTGGGGTGAATTTCCTATCTCCCATCCAATCATCAAGATTTTTCTTGAAGAGTGCTAATGAGGAGTTTTGTTTGATATATATATAGGTAGTTTGTTGCAGAGTATGGAAGTCTCTGTGACAGGCATCTATCCCTCCAGCTTGTTCTGTTTATTGTGGTGACAAGGGTTAGGTCCCTAGAGCATGTAGCTCCGAGGGACTGGAATTTCTTTAAGTGGAGCATTTACAACAGCTTTGGGTTTGACATAGCTTTATATGTTAGGCAGAGATCACCTCTGAGTAGGCGATATGCTACTGAGTAAAGCTGGAGTTTTTTGAGATGGTTTGCATAGGACATCTGTTTGAGGCCAGTAATGCTCTTTGTGAGGTATTTCTGCAGCCTTTTCAGTTGTTGTAGATGTCCTGTGAGGTAAATACCAAAAGGGGCATTGTACTCTATAATGGGTCTAATGAGTTATGAGTAGAGGAAAACAATGACCTCCACATAGAAGGATTTCCTGACTACTGTGGTGATGTGATTATCAAAGGAGAGACCACTGTCCACCTGTGTCCCAAGGTCTCTTATCATACTTTCGGTGTTAAGTATATTACCGCCTATGTTGTAGTTCATGGGTACAAAGTTTTTTACCAAAGGGGATGACAATGCACTTTTTGGCATTGAGCTTGAGGCCATAGTTTTGACACCAGGCATCTGTCTCAGTGAGGCCCTTTTGTAGGATGCCCACATCATTAGGAGTTTTGATTATGGCTCCTAGTTTGCAGTTATCTGCAAACTTCATTAGCCAAAGACCTTCTGTGTTAGCCTGTACTTCACAGAAGTAGATACCAAACAGTAGAGGACCCAGGACTGAACTCTGTGGTACTCCACTTTTCACTGGTCTGAAGTTGGATTTGGAATCTGCTACATTCACAGTGTGGGTTCTGTCAGTGAGCCAGTTGGCAACCCATCTTGTGACATAGGGATTTATACCTAGTTTAGTGAGTTTATCTATAATTCCAGAGTGAGGGATGGTGTTGAAAGCCTTGGCGAGATCTAGATAAGCTGTGTGAACCACCTTACCCTCATCTACGACTTTGGTGACCACTTCAAAGAAGTCTATCAGGTTTAGGAGACATGATCTGCCTTTTACAAACCCAAACTTGATAGGGTTCAGAGTTTGGAGATTACCAATGTCATTGTTTATAAGTTCCATGATGATACATTCCATAGCCTTGCAGACCAGGCTTATCAGGCTAATAGGGTGGTAGTTCCTGGGGTCCATGGTGGCTCCCCCTTTGTGGAGTGGGTTAACAGTTGCTGTGTGCCATTCAGTGGGAACAAAGCCTGAGGTGAGGCTATTATTGAACAAGGTACTTAGGTGGGGTGCCAGTTTGTTCTGTATTTCGTGTAGAATGCAACCTGGAATGTTCTCAGGTCCCATGGATGCTGTGTTCTTGGCTTTGGAGAGTTTGTTTTTTTCCCTGTGCAGTTGTGATTACAGGAGCTTTGCATTCTTCCAGTATAGAGATGGGCCATTTAGGGGAAGCGAGGGGGGTAAAGTTAGCACTGAACCTATCTGCCAGGATGTTGGCAATAACAGTTGGTTCTGTATATTTAATTCCATTGTGCTGTAACTCAGAGCAGATCTGAGTGTTGTCATTGAGATTCTTGACATAGCTATAGAATGCTTTGTGGTTGTCTTTAGAATCATTGGCAATTTTGTTTTCGTTACTAGCTTTCAAGGATTTTATGAGGGATCTTAGCTTTTTACTGAGGCTGACCAGGGAGTATCTCCAATCATGGGATCTTACTCTTTTTTCAGCTGTTTCTTTCTTCTGTTGTAGAGTTTGTTTATGGCAGGGGACCACCAGATTGGCTTCCTTTTTTTGGAGGACAGCATCTTGGTTCTGTTAGAGTTTGTACGATCTATGCACTCATGTAAGTGCTTATAAAGTGCATTGGTATAGGATTCAGCAGTCGTGCCTCTATTGTCCATCAGCATGGGTGTCATGAAGTTTGCCACTTCTGTCTTATGAAGCGTGAAGTAGGCTTTGGAGAAATTTTTTATGGTGGTTTCCCTAATGGGGGTTGGGGGTGGGATGTGGATGTCTAGGATGATTAGCTTGAGGTCAGATCTGACCAACGAGGAATTGAACTCTGGTGTGGAACACCGGTTGCCCATGTTGGTAATGATCAGGTCTAGGATATTGCTGCCCCTGGTGGGAGTGTAGATAAGTTGATCCAAGGCATTGGAATTTATGAATTCCAGAAAACGTTGAGCACAAGAGTTGGTACATGAATAGTTTTCCTACTTAATGGTGGGGTACTAGAAATCGCCCATTATTAGGGTGTTAGGTTGTACCATAATATTTTTGAGTGCATCAAGAAATGAGGAGTGAAAATCCTGGGGCATGGTGAGGGATCATTAGCAAGCTACAATTTGGATTGCAGTCTTGCCCAGAGTTAGTTGCACTTGGATAATCTCAGATGCTTTATGCTGAGTAACTAGATTGGAGGTGTGGATATCCTTAATGAATATGGACACGCCTCTGCCTTTAGTGTTTCAGCCCAGGTTAGGTGGCCAAAAGGTGTGGTATGAATTATAGCCTGGTAAAGCAGGGGTGCTCTCTGAAGCCTTGAACCAGGTCTCTGTCACTGCACAGATGTTGATGTTCTTCATTTTAAGGAGTGCCTCGAGTGAGTGCATTTTGAGGTTTAGACTTCTAGCATTGAGTAGCATTACCCTCAGATTTTGCTTTCTTGTACCTGTTATAGTGGTAAATTTGTCATTTGAACCTTGCCTAGAAAAGGCACTATAGGGGTGGCAAGAGCCTTAGCCAGTATCCAGAATCCCAAGGGTGACAGGTGCAGGCCATCCATGGCAAAGCATCATGGTTTGTTGATCATGTCATCCCAGGCAGAGAGATACTGGATCCCCTTAGAATGGCACCAGAAGCTTAGCCTTTTGTTGAAGTCAATCATTTTGTCCTTGTACTGTGATATCATTCTGGGTGATGGCAGTATGCTTCTCAGGGCTAGGGTCATACCTGCCTGGGCTACAAGACTGGACAGCTCCTCCATGTCTATTTTCATGTAGTCCAGGGATGTACTTCTCAGGTCATTCACACCAACATGGACAATGACTGAGTCATATTTGTACTTGTTGGTGAGTGACCTGAGTGCGTGCATTATGTGGTGGATCCTGGCACTCGTCAGGCAGCTGACAGTAACTTTCTACTTATTTAGCCTGGTACGTGGAATATCAGTGTGCCTGACTATAGTCACCTATGACTAGAGTGTTGGGTACGTTGTTATGCCTTATGGGCTGTGGTTAAGTGGCACACTGAGTTTCTGGGCTATGTGTCATTTGGGCTGTGTTGTGGGGTGGAGGTTGCTTGGTTTCTGCTTTGGAGGTCCCTGTTGCTTGGGTAGATTTTTAATGAGATCCTCCGCGAATGTAGGTGTGTGTTTTGTGTTTCTATGTGTGCATTTTGGTGGTGTAGGTTTTGAGGGACTATGTGATGAGTGTGGTGTGGTGCAAGTGTTTACCTTCTCCTCTTGACTGTCTAGTACAGTCTTGGGTGAAGAGCGCTTTGCTTCCAGTTTGGCTATATAAGTGCATCTCTCAAAGGTTGTAGTCTAGTATGACATGGAAAGGTATGCATAATTGTTTTTCTATCTCCTGTAGAGCTGCAGAAGAGAGGACTGCAAACTTGGAAGCTCATGCCAGCATGCTACTAAGGCTACATCGCGAGGCTGGTGAGTACTAATCTAGCTAGCAGTATTCAGGGCAAATAAATAGAATGCAGTAGAATGTCACCTGTCAGTAGTTAGTAATGTCTACTGTTTGTTCTGAATAAACAAGACATTAGCAGAGTAATACTGATGTACAGGATAGCAGAGTAATACTGATGTACAGGATATATATCAGTAAAAATGTAGCAGTACCTGTCAACAAAACTCTAAACACCAGACTGTTGTGTGTACTTTGGTATATGGTAGTTTGAATGTAGATGTGTAATGTTGATGTTAACAGATTAGCTATAAGAAATGCTCCATGCACCAATATCTGGTCCCTGAATAGTAATGCTGTGCTAACCATCGTCTTCCATACTGCAATATGTCCAGGTCTGACTACAGATTATAACAAGCATCTGCCATGCATGAATATTAGAATTACAAGGGACATTGTCCAAACAACAAACTATTATATTGAAAAAAGTCAGAAAAGAAACAGCAGTTCCTCATTAGCTTATTGTGTTGAAACACAACCCTTGTGTTCTATTTTTGCAAAAATGGGCACAGTTCGAATCCTGGGAATGCTATTAAGCTGTATGCATAATCTCATCCAAGAGTATGTGAATATGTTTAGAAACAGTCAGGTATTGTTAACAGAAATTCCCTCCACAGGTCTGCCAGGTAAGCTGTAAGAAGCCTGTAATTATTACACTGTGTACAACACCCACTGTCCAACCCCAAGGCTGCAAATGACAGCAAGAGAAGTATGTACACCAAGTAGTCACCTCCAAGAAAAGTCCTTCAAGGGTCACGCTGTCACAGCTAGTGGTCAGAGCAATCAACACCCAGGGTGACTGATAGAAATCAAGATGGATTATGGCACTAACACACACACACACACACACACACACACACACACACACACACACACACACACACACACACACACACACACACACACACACACACACACACAGTTATGACTGCACATATGTAACCTTTACTATGTGCATATGTGTAGAAACAGTCAGGTAGGGTTAACAGCTATTTCTTCCACAGGTCTGCCAGGTAAGAAAAGGTATAAATGAACTGTAAGAAGCCTGTAATCATACATTGTGTACAAACATACCACTGCCCAACCCAAGACCATAGGTCAATGTAAAGTGAGGTAATACCTGTAGAGCAATGATAAGAGCAATGATCATTAAAGTTGTGAGCACTTCAAGCTTATACAGTTGTTAATTGACATCTCTCTCTCTCTCCCCAACCTTATCTGCACCAGTAATCTAAACACATAAATCAATGGGTATGTTTTTCACCAAACTTATTGTTGGGACATGTGCCCTATTGTTCTACAAATATTGAAATGTTTTTCTATCAATGTACCCTGTTCAAATACTATCATTGGTGGCCTGCGGCTATTAATGTAACCTGCATGCAGTTATAATGCCCCCTGTGGTTCCATATATGCATGTGTTCTGTTTGCTATGCAGCTGTTCCAAATCTGTTGTTTTGGGTTAATGGGAATACTCATGCATGTTGTTATAACTAATCCTGGAATGTAATTTGCATGGCTAACCAACATATGTTCTACAACTGCAAGACCATAGCACATTTGTGAAGGCTGATCTTAGTGGATATGACTCTGCTGCCTCATCTGGCCATGGGACCCACCCTGGGACCTCCTTGTCTGCTGGTCCTGCACCACCTTTGGGGGGGATCTGCCTTGGAGGCTGGGGCTTGTCCCCCCTGTGTGTGGTTGCAGAGAGGATACTGTCACTCAAAGCCAGGTCCAAGGTCTGGTGGGTAGCGAGCTCTGAAAGGAATATGGAGATATCCTACACCAGTTTGAGGGCCACATAACACATCTAGAGGGTCAGCCTGCCTCTCCTGCTCAGCCCCAGCACAACCACTTTCAGGGCCATGAATGTGCATTGGTGACAGCCCATAGGTGGGAACCTCAGTCCCACTGTTATTTGGAGGCACATGGGCATCCAATTACCAACCACACCACCCCATCCAAGGGGTTTACCCCCACATCTGTCATATACCACCCCTCTCTTTTGTCTTGTCTGTCTTGTCTGTCTACCTACTCAACCTACCTCCCCAAATATACCTACTATCCTTCCCCAACATCCCAATCTTACCTTAAAAAAGGGCAAACTGTTCCCACAAAATAAGTTGCCCCATACATAGCTGTCCATTTCGCACACGTGTCCACTGGACACATGTAATCTGGCCTAATTGGCTTCACAATACATTATTGTTGTCCTCACCCCTCTCTCAGGGGTTTGAGTGTCTAAATGTAGATCCAAATTCTGTATATATGCGCAGCTGTTGCCATATAAGGAATGGACAGCTATGGACCTTCCCTACATCCATCCTGCACATCCCTAGCTATCTTTCATATTGTTTTTCCCCATTCATGGCCCATTTTTTACCACTTTCCTATCACCCCTTTTTTTTCTTTTCCTTTAAAGCAATTAGCACGGGCGTAAGCAGTAGTAAGAGGAAGTAAGTGTGTTTGTGCAGCACTAAGCGAAGCTAACTCAGATTAAGCACTTTTAGGGCTAACTATGTATAACAATAGTTAACCATAATTTAGCATTGCTTACCACCACACAAGCCTACGTACAACTGCTTAAAAGTGCCTTAATCACTCTGTATCCAACAACCCTTCATCGGCCCAGCAACAAAATAACCAGCCCTTGCAAGTCATGAACCCAGGATCCTGCCCACCATAGCTACAGCAATCTACCACTAAGCCATCTGAGCTGCAGATATATGTAATGTTATTTCAAACATATCATTCAGTAGAGTCATTCAACAGTAAGGAAAAGGTCCTGTAGAATTAGTCAAGTTTTGTATATACATATACAAATGTATATGGAGATGCATATACATATGAAAAAATAAATACATAAAATATGTAAAGATATACATATAAAAGATATACATTTAGAAATACATGTATAGATAGAAAATTAAATTAATACATATATATATCTGCGTGTATATATATATATATATATATATATATATATATATATATATATGCATATATATATATATATATATATATATATATATATATATATATATATATATATATATATATATATATATATATGTGTATATATATGCATATATATATATGCATATACATATATATAAATATATACATATATATAGTCATATTCATATATATATATATATATGTGTGTGTGTGTATATATATATATATATATATATATATAGATATAGATATATATATGTGTGTGTATATATATATATATATATATATATATATATATATATAGATATATATATGTGTGTGTGTATATATATATATATATATATATATATATATATATATATATATATATATATATATATATATGTTTACATATATATGTATTGGAGTTGCACATCACATCCATACCCCAAACCTCTTATTGTAACAAATCTATCCAAAGGATATCAAAATGGGGGGGTCAATGGGCCCAAAATAGGGACCGCTTTGAAATATTGCTCTTATCCTTCTGTCTCCAGCAGCAACTGCTCTGCCTTTCAAAACATTTATCAGCCTTGCCAAGTTTTAAACCCAGGGCCCTGCACACCATAGTCAGAGCAATGTACCACCACACCATCTGAACTCTACAAAGCATCAATGCTTTTCCAAACATCTCAGTCAGTAGAGGTATTCAACAGTAGGGAAACTATTCTGTAGAATCAGTCAGGTTATACATATATATATATATATATATATATATATATATATATATATATATATATATTTTATTTATTTTATTTATTTTACATTTGTTAACCGGGCTAGTCTAACTGGATATATTTCCATTTTCAGCAGAAGCCCGGGGAGAAAAGCTCCACATAAAGACAAAAGAGATACAAAATAAGCAAAAATAACAGAGTAAAATCTGGTAGGACGTAGACAATGTACATTGTTAAAACATAGGACTTCAACATCCTAGACAAAGTAATGGAAACATATTATACATTATTTAGCATTTTAAAACAAAAAAGGGAAAGCGTAAAACAAAGGAAAAGAGAATCAATAATAGAAAGAGTGAGCAGATTTATTAAAGTTATATACTATCTGGAAAAAAGACTTAACCCTATGGAGGAAGGATATATGGGGGAAGTCCATATACAGTGGAGAAACTATGCTATAGGAGTAAGCAGAAGGCATAAAAGGAGAGGGAGAGAGAAGAGAGAGATAACTAAGGAAGTTAGAGTTTTAAACAGGATTAGAGCAAGGACATATCCAGTGGCTTTTAAGGTAGATTCTGAGTTTTTGTTTAAACAGAACAGTAGATGCAATGGAAGTAAGTTCAGTAGGAAGTTGATTCCAGTGTCATATATTCACTTTACAAGCTCCAGATACCAAAATGTCAAATTTCAGTATCTCAAGACTGTAAAGTCGACAATGCACAAAACCAAAAGTACAAATTTTCGAGACTCCGAATATTGAAACCCCAAAATATCGAAAATTAGGCTTTGCAAAAACCTTTATTTACTATATGTGCTCCAAACACTTCCTTTATTTAGTGTATGTGCTCCAAATACTTCCCGTCACCATCACAACTCCAACAACATCACCAGCAAATTCATAATGCACCATACACTAATCAAGAGACTTCACAGGTATTCCCCACTTCATGTGCTGTTAACACTCCTCATCACTGTAAGAACTCCTCCACCATGACACATATATAAAATCACACAATCCCTCACTAGGAACACTGTTTCATCACTGCAATCACAAACAGTATCCTGTACTGTTGAAGAATAAGAATAGTAAGCACACAGATTGTAATGTACATGGCTCACACTTTTAGAACTCGTGAAATTGCTGTTAAGAAACCCACTGTATCATAAGATTCTTTGTTATTCAGAATATGGTCAAACTGTGCATGTCTCCAGACTACTTGCCATCTTTTTGGTGAAGGCAGACACCCACCAGCCATCCAAACCCTGGGTTCTTCTACCCAATCCTGCTCCCTGGCCAGTGTTGACATCAAGATACCCAAATCTGTAGCTCTGGCTCCTAATAAACATTTTAGTCTATGATGTCATGCCTCCAGGGTAGAAACAGGACATTTAAGTCAAACACATTCCAGAACTCAACAGGAAAAAGCAGTGAGAATCTACACTGAGACATGGTACGTGTACTAAATTTCCTCCATTTGCCCAGAGCATACCAGTGTGAAAAGTACTGTATCAACTCCCTTCCTTCTGCAGGGAAGGACTCTCGCAGCAGTGCAAATGCTGGTACAACCTACTCCTCAGGCAGGAAAACCATTGCCACCAAACACTTGACTGATAACTCAAAGTTATGATCAGTATTATAAAGAGACGCCAAACCCAACTGTTGTACTTTTCCCCAGATATTCTGGCCAATGTGGAACATACAGCCTTTAGCTGTAACACCATTAATATTGGATTTGATACTTTTAATAGCTGCTATTTCGAAATCTGACAGCACATAACGGAGAGAGGTGTCAAAGCCATGTTCTGCAAGCAGCTGAAAAACACAGTGCCACATATAATTATACACCTTCAGTGATTTTTACTCATCAAACAGAATAATAATGGCACAGATTTGCTATAGCCACCATAATGGACTAGTCCATGTATACTGCAAAGTTGATGGCAGATGATGCCCTTATAGAAAAAAGTGCCATCCATCAACCATATTGTAGCATTGCTGAGATCGTATAGGTTATTAACAGTACTAAGGACAACTATTGTGTTTTCTATGCTAGCATCAACAATCCTCTTTTCTACAATTACATCTGTTTTCATGGGGAAGAGGTTTACATCTATGTTTTGTAACTGAATGGTGGGGTTGCTAGTATGTCTGGTGTCTTTCCTTCTCACCCTCCCAACTTGCTGTAATAGTGCTTATCGTGAATGTAAGTTAGGAATTATATCTGCAGATGTGGAAGCTAGGGCATCATCCACTAGCAAGCACGGGGTATCTCTTGACGCTTCAGCCCTATGTTTCAGTTCTGAACATACCTTGTACCTGGCAAGTTCGTTGGATCCCCTGCATGATTATGCTGGACAGTTTTAAGTAACTCTTCTCTAATGGCACAAGTCATTGTAATTGCCCTACCTTTACGCTGTTGGGCAGCTTTCCACTTGCAACACCAATATTTTTTTTTTCAGGGCTCTTTCTAGGTTCATAATATATGCTTGTAGTAGCAGCACCACTTTCCCTTTTTGTGATATACCCATTTCATAAATTGTGCCTAAACTTCCTGGTGCAGGGTATTGCACATCAGCCATACTGCCTAGAGTATTCCATAGACCCAGCTACTGCTGATGGAAGTTATATGTACGGAATTGCTGTGGGAGGTGTTAATTCAGTTATTTGTGCTGCAAATAAGTGGAGTTTCGGTTTTTTGAATTGTCGACTTTACACTCTCGAGATACTGAAATTCGAAATTTCGGTATCCCGAGCTTGTAAATATATATGTATGTATATATATATATATATATATATATATATATATATATATATATATATATATATATATATATATATATATATATATATATATGTATATATATATATATATATATATATATATATATATATATATATATATGGATTCCTATTCACCGAAAACGCCGCAGTACAGTGGAGGACATAAAAACAAGCTATGTCCTCCACTATGGTGCAATAGTCAAGGACCTTAGGGTTAGTGTAAGGGGATAGCTTTACTAACTATCCCCTTACCCTAACCCATGCCCTAACCCTAAGGTTCGTGGCTATCGCACCATAGTGAAGGACATTGCTATGTCCTTCACTGCACTGCAGTCATCACAGACCTTAAGGTTAGGGCACGGGTCATGGTAAGGGGATAGCCCTATGGGCTATCCCCTTACTATGACCTGTGCCATAACCCTAAGGTCTGTGAGTTCTGCATGGAAGTTCAGTACAACACCCGTTCGTTGTACTGTACTTTGCGGAAGTGCACTTTCGATTAAGTGCACTTTCGCTGCAGTGAGCATTCCATGCACTATTTTAAATTAGTTAAAATTCGATCTAGTGTATGGAACCCATATATATTTATATATATATATATATATATATATATATATATATTTATATATATATATATATATATATATATATATATATATATATATATATATATATATATATATAGCATAATATACCTAAATATATAACAGCTTCAAACAAATTCAATCTGAGGGTCATGCTGCTCAACACTTGAAGTCTAAATCTCAAAAGGCATTCACTTGAAGCACCCCTTATTCACAAAGGATGCGCACACGTCCAGACTGGCAGCCTAACATAATGCATCACAGATACTGCAGGTGTAGCTAGCATAAGGTAAGACAACAATTCAAGTCGTACCCTGCCATAGGTTTCCAACCATGTCCAAAGAGTGAAACTCCATGTTCCTAAGCACCCTGGAGTATAATACTGTCCATCCTAACACTCCTACTGGTTGACCTCAACTACCTCCTCCATTAACTGTGAAAGCTACTCATGTATCAATGCACTTACCCAATGTTTCCTGGAATGCATTTATTCATTCCAATGGCCTGGAACAGCTTATTTCTCCACCCACTACAGGTAGCAACATCATTGACCTAGTTAGTACTAACATGGAAGACTATTGCTGTACACCAATAATCAACTCCCCCATGGTTAGATCTCACCACAATGTCATCGCCTTAGGAATCCACATCACTCCCACCACCCTGCAAAGGTAACCACCATGATAAAACTTTCCAAACTAACTTTGGTCTCCAAAAAACAGAGGTGGCTAACTTCACGTCAGCCTTGCAAATGGAGACTAGTTGCATGACCTCCAAATCACACACCAGTTCAGTACGAACACGTACACAAATGCATGGATTCTGCCATACACAACAGAAACAAGACACTCCCCTCCAGAAAAAGAAGCCAATCTTGTGGTCCCTTGCCCAAAAAAACTCTACAACAGAAGGAGGAAACTGATATGGAATAAGGTAAAGTCCCAAGACTGGAAAAATCCCCTTATCAGCCTCAACAGAAAGATGAGATTCCTCATCAAATACTCTAAAGTTAGCTGTGAAAACAGAATTGCAGCACACAATTTATAACAACCACAAGGCCTCCTATAGTTATGTAAAGAATGTCCATGGCAATACCAATATGTGCTCTGAGATAATGCACAATGGGACCTCCTTTGCTGAGCCAACAGATATTGCCAATATACGGACACACAGATTCTTTGGCAAATTTACCCCTCTCCCCACCCACAGAGGACCAATCACAATGCCAGTACACTGCCAGACACCCAGTAGTACTGTTGCATGGGTTAAAACACCAGTGTCCAAGGCCAAGAATACAACTTCTATTGGACCTGTTAATATCCCTGGCTGTCTTCTGCATGAACTACAGAGTGAACTGGCTCCTCACCGGTGTGCCCTGTCTCATCACAGCTTCACCTCAGTCTTTGTCCCTACTGACTGTTGCACTGCTACAGTTATCCCTCTATACAAAGTAGGAGTGGCTGCAGACCCTGGGAAGTATCACCCCATTAGCCTGACAAGGTTGTCATGCAAAGCTAAGGAACGCATTGTCCTGGACGTAAGAAACAGGGATATGGGAATCTCCAGACTCAGGATCACACACAGTTTGCTTTTGTGAAGGGTAGATCATGTCTCTTCAATCAACCTGATTGACTTCTTTGAGTCAGTCACCAGAGCTGTGGATGAAGGCAAGGTGGTTCATACAGCCTACCTTAATCTGGCCAAGCCCTTTGATAACATTCCCCACTCAGGAATCATGGATAAATTTACTAAGCTATGCATCAACTTATATAACATTAGGTTTGTTGCAAACTGTCTTAAATATAGAACCCACAGTGTGAAAGTAGCTGACCCCAAGTCAGACTGCCGACCAGTCACGAGTGGAGTTCCACAGGGTTTGGTCCTGGGTCTTCTCTTGTTTGGTATCAACTTCTCTGAAGTCCATACCAATATGAGGGACTCTGGCTAACAATATTTGCAGATGATTGCAAGTTGGGAGCTATTAACTACCCAAGTGATGTTGACATCCTACAGAAAGGCCTCAATGAGACCAATGACTGGTGTCAGACCCATGGCCTTAAGCTCAATGTCAAAGAATGTGTTGACTCCACCCCCCTTTGGGATGTCAGGCACTACAGGGATGTTACAGTACCAAAAAGCAGACACCAGTGTGAAAGTGTGTACTCACAAGCAATCCCACCACAGTCACAATCACATACCAGTAGGTCAGGTGAACATCAGAGTACATGGACTGTGTGAAGAAATACATAATAGTTTTCCAGTCACACACTACCCCTACATATAGTGGCCCAATTCTCAGTGTAGTCTGAATCCTGACCATGGTACAGGACATGTCACAGTCTGCCCCTACAAAGGCATACAGCCAATAGACCAGCAGACATTGGAGCAGCATGCACAGTTAGATAAAAAAGGAGCCATAACACTTACATCTACCCCCTCCATACACAGCCCAAATAACATGTACATATGACATGTGTACACATTCCTGACAGTCTGTCAGACATACACAGACATTTCAAATGTACAGATCACCTCAGGATGTACAGCTCAGGACTGATATCTATGGCCTCTTCCCTGTAACATATCTGTACATCTACTACATGCCTGGGATGGTAGGAGGAATGAAGGCAAGAAATAATGATACTAAATATCTCTGAGCCTCATAGTGCATGACATGTGGACAAAGCCTGACATAATTTTGGTAGAGAAGCTCAAACACAGGAATAGACTGGACATATTGGTGCCAGAAATTTAGACAGTTGCTGATGTTACTGGGTGTGTTGTAACATATGCTTTATGAGGAATATGAAGTCAGTAACACAAATGGATATTAGTATTTACTGACTGCATTCCCCAGAGTCACTGACTGATTTTCCAAGGACAACAACTGTCTGTGGAACAGACAAAACATAATAAGCAAACATGTGGCCAGTCTGTGGACAGTATGCCAGTGGAAATGTATGCCAGAGATGGGTCTAGGACTATTCACTGAAAGCACATTTCACTGAAACACATTTGACTGTGCACAATTCACTGAAAGCTCAAGTCACTGAAAACACAATTCACTGAAACACATTTCACTGAAAGTTATATATGGCTTATTCCTCACTGTAGTGCGACCCTGGAGTTAGTATATATAGTAAGGGGGGGCATAGCCCCCCACCTCTTTTAAATATTTTGAACTATATACATGGATACTTGCAATTCCAATAAATTACTCTTTTCTGAACATAAGATATAAAACTATGTGATGGGCTATGTCCCCCACATACCCCAATGTGGGGGACGGTGCCCCCCACCCCCCTTACTATATATACTAACTCCAGGGTTGCACTACAGTGGGGAAAAGGCCATATATAAATTTCAGTGAAATACATTTCAGTGAATTGTGTTTTCAGTGAATTGAGCTTTCAGTGAGTTGTGCACAGTCATTTGAGTTTCAATGAAATGTGCTTTCAGTGAATAGTCCTAGACCCATCAGAGCTATATCACTGTCAGATGTGATATCACTCACTAAACGCATGTCCACACAAACCCTGTCAACCTGTCAACCCACCATGTGTATAACAGCACTATTGACAGAATCTGTTCACAATTCTGGAGATATGTCCGCCATGTTGTTGTGCTGTCTCCAAATGTCCTGTGAAGTATTCCCACCTACTGTCTGTGAATCTGTAGCCCACCACCTCTGTAATGTCCCTCACATAGGCAAGTAAAAGGGCCAAGGCCCACATGAAGAATGTCCCATTTGCTGGAGCTAGCAGCAGTGTCCAGGCCCACAGCAGAAATCTATGTGCGCACCTACATAGTTTTATGTCCTTAGCAATACCTGACACCTGCACATCTGCACATAGGACAGACAGAAAGTGGACAGCAAACATGTTATGAAATGTATGCCATTACTACATGACAGCAGTCCTCAATGGCATGGCCAAAACATAGTACTCTACAGTTAATATAATAATATCATATTAATATGCAATAGGGAATATATAAAAGCATACAGCTGAAACATCAAGAATAAGATAGTGTAGTACTCAGAGTCCCAGCTCTGCATGCAGAGGTGCATGTTTGCAGCACTACAATAGGCAATCTAATCTTACATGGAAAAGCAGTGCCATAATACAATATGTGTGGAATCATATTCATCCACCATTGTACTGTAGCTGGTGTAACATTCAAGTGTGAGGGCATATAATATGTGATACTATCTATATATACAAAATAATAAAAACAAAAAACATGTGATACTACCCATGTATACCCAAGTGTCCTTGTATAGTCACACCCCTTGCTACTGTAATGAGAGCACATAAAAGCATATGTACAGGAAATAAAATAAACCTATTAAATGATGTCATTACTCTGCTATTTTATGAGACTGGAATGTGAGCAATTGTTACCAGAGCTGAGCTATGCTTAGCATATTTACACATTGCTTAAATGTGAATGATAACCAGTAGTTAGCTCTGCTAAGCATATTTGCACACAGGTAAGGGTTGGTAAGTGAAGCCTACACAGTTTAAGCACCTATTGATTTAACGGCACAAACCTGCTTACAACTGCTTAAAAGTGCTGTAATCACTCTGAATCCAGCAGCCCTTCTTCTGGCCAGTAACAAAATAATCAGCTGTGCTCAGTCTTGAGCCCAGGATGCTATACACCATAGTCACAGCAATTTAACACTAGGCCAATTTAGCTGCAAGATGCTAGGAATGTTTTTTTACAACATATCATGCAGTGCAGTGAGTTTAAAATATGAAAGACACAGTGTGCAATGAGGAATGATTATTATCTACAAATATATACATGAAAAAATATATTTACATATATAGAGAGACAGATAGATAGATATGTGCGGAGATTCATATATATGTATAACAATATATAGATATATTACCAAGAAATAATGAAGTGTGTGTGTGTGTGTGTGTGTGTGTGTGGGTATATATATATATATATATATATATATATATATATATATATATATATATATATATAATATATGCATACGTGTCTCTAAATGCCCTTACAAACATATGCTGCTGATAGACCACCCGTAACTGGGGCAGCATGTACAGTTGGATATGAAAGGATCCATGACACTCACATCTGCCCTCCCAGTCCAAATAATAAGCGAACAGTATGCTGCTACAAAACCATGATAGGCCATACACAATGGCCAGACATACGCAGTGACCTCTTAACAACACAACAACAATGAGTGAAGATAATAAATAAAAATACAAACAGCTAGTAATTCTCACAAGTTTATTTTACTCTGATGTTTTTGCCAAAGCCTTCAAGGAGTAACACATTACAAGAAATATTTGCCTTAATTAGAAGAAGCAATTAACACTTAAGTACATTTAAATACACAGCCTCCAATTACACTCCTCATTCAACCCCCTAGGGGATAAAGTATCACATTTAAAAACATACATTGATTCTGTACATAACAATTGTTCTTTTATGACTGTTTGACCAAATTGAGAAACAGACTTTTTCCAAAGCAGTACCGTGTAACCCACTACACTACATTACATGTATATACATAGCCTCCAATTACACTACACATTCAATCCCCTAGGGGATAAAGTATCACATTTAAGAATTTAAACTGATTCTGTACATAACAAATGTTCTTTCATGACTACCCCATGGTGAGAATTATTGAAATGTACAGCTATAGAACTGTCTCCTTCTTCATCAGTAATATGTCTCACATGTTCTAACAGCCTAGTTTTAAAACACTTGTTACTTTCCCCCACATATAATATGTTACAAGGGCATCAAAGAGCATTCTCCATACACCGACCTCTTGAATGTACAGAGTCACACATGTTGTCCACCTTTTCTGCTCTGCAGGAATGACAGAACAAAACAATGGTAGACCCTACCTATCAAGCTCCTACTGTATGGCAGCTGTACCAAGCCTGACATAATTTGAGACAAAGGCCCAAAAACATTGCCATACTTGAAATATTGCTGTTATCACTGAGAAGATTGCTGGTGTTACAGGGTTTGTTGTAACATATATTTTTATGATGGATATAAAGTCTGAAATACAAATAGATGTGGCATGTACTGATTGCAATCAGCAGAGTATGCTACTGATTTGCCAAGGACAACACCTGTATGAGGAACAGACCAAGCATAACAGGCAAACCTCTGGACATTATGTGGATAGCCCTAGAGTTGAGAGCTATGCAGACACAGAACTTTTTCAGACTGATTCCCATGCGGAAGTAGCATGTTCAGACAAATCCTGTTAACAAGCAGTATTCAAAACATATAACAGCAATACTCACATTCTGCCCCTAAGTCTTGAATCTTCTCCACCATTTAGTTGCTGTGTTTCCAAAGGTCTTGTTCTAAGAGGTATTAGCTAATACACCTCCAGGATCTCTTCCTCACAGGTACGGGAAAGGGCCAATGCCCACATGTTGTACTCAAGTATAGGAGTGTTGCCATGACATTGGCTATTGGAATAACTACACAGCTGTTCTGCATGCAGTCAGCAATTGGGGAACACCAATTGGTGCTCAGGCCATCACATGGTCATGAGCATTACCTACAAAACGCAAAATGTCATCTACTCAAACCACATCTGTCATAGACAGTCCATCAGTGGAAAGCTAAAGTAGTATGAGAAAAAAAAAAAAAAGGATATATCTGTGAAATATGCAGGAAAAAGGTATATGAAACAAGCATGTAATTGAATGCAGTAGTTGGTCTGCAATAATGGAAAATAGGGGTCTGAAAGCATATGTTTCAACAAGGCTTGCTGTACTGATGTACTGCTGAACAGCACTGATGGCCATAACATGTGGTTCTGTCTGTAGTGACTAGGCCAGCTACTGAGATGTTATACAGGGGCAGTTGTTGCTCTTGTCCTGCAGGGCTGCAACCTTTCAAACTTTAGGGTTGCCACCTTTTCATCCTTCCATTTTGTCTTGTAAATATAAGACAACTATACAGAGCATGTGCAGAGTAAAGTACTGCTGCAGATGTGTGTGTTGAACTGCATGTTATTTACTGAGCTCATACCATTCAACTCTCCAGTGTTCTGCACACTGACCATATGTGTGCCTCATATTTGTAGTCATGTACACAAAGAGTTGTGTTATGTCAGTCAAATCCTTGCCTTATCTGTGAAGACTGAAATTACAGCATCCTCCTTCATTGTCCACTGGCTTTTCCCATTCAGGATTGCCACAGTGGATCATCTGTTGCCATTTTTGCCTGTCTTCTGAATCTTGCTCTCTCATACCAACCACCTGCATGTCCTCTCTCACCACATCCAGAAACCTTATCTGAGGCCAGGTGGGAGCCCAGCCATGCAGCCCCCAATGACACCAAATGAGGAGCTCCTTGCCAAGCTTGGGCCACCCATCCCAGTACAACACCAGGGTACAAAGCCCCACTTGCTGGAGGTGGGTGGCACTCGCACAATGGACAAGAAGTGTGCAGGTAAGGTCGCAATGGGGATTAGTAGACTACTGTATGAGACATACTTGTATCTGTACAATAAGGATGTAAAACCAATTGGAGAAATAAAATTCCACGAAGTCAGCCAGCAAAGTAAAAATCACATAGTTTATTCCACTCATAAAATTCAACACAATGAACAAGTTGTTAAGCGCTTTCCCCTAGGTTCAAACCCAGGCTTCTTCAGAACAAAAATCTACACAACCATTGGTGGACTTAAATAACCCTACCTCCATCATGTGACATTTCATAATTAAAATTCTGTGACTTCCCATAAAGTGAAATACAGTAAAACATGATGAACATGAAAAAGATGAAATGTTCCCTTCTAAAAAACACAATTCAAACTTAATAGTCTTACATTCGTAATCATTTGTTAAATTAGACACATTTAAATAGTCCTAAAGAATATATATATATGTAATAAAAAATGTTTTTATAAATAAAACTAAAAAAGTGTTATTATATATAAACAATATGTTATGTACATCTAAATAGTATATGTTGTATGAATTATGTATATATATATATATATATATATATATATATATATATATATATATATATATATATATATAGAACAAAAAGTATATGAAACAATAAATAAACAAACCTATATACTTTAATTCATAAAAAGTATGTATATATAATGAAATGTCCACAAAAATTAATTCATAGTTAAAATGTGTTGAGCATAGCAAGCACACTTTGTATATGCCTATAATCTAATGTGCCAGGTCAGTTTGCAGTTGTAGATGGGGATTTCTAATGCACAGAAGTGCAAATCTATGGTGAAGGACAGCAAATTGTCTAGCATTGGGTGTTGCACTGTAAATGTGCAGACATACTGCATCCATCTTTTACCAAGGGCACATGTAAGTCTGCTGACAATGCATCTCTCCCACAACTACATAGGTCACTCTGGTCTGCATATGGGATAGCAGCCTGAAGATGGTGAGTATGGAATTGTTCAGTTGTGCTTTGGCAATACCCCAGGCATGTGGAGGGCCTGCAAGTTACCATGTACACAACTATGACTAATAGCCATATTGCTTTATATGCATGTTCACTTGTGATGGGGTTAATTGTATTGCATCACAGTGATCACCACAGGGGCCTATCTGAAGCAAATGTAACATTCCTGTAGCATACCTCACAACCTGTCAGTGCATGATGTCTGGACAGACATTAGCAAAATATGTTGGACAAAGTGACTAAGCTAAGGACATGTGTGAAAATTACTGCTATACAGTGGATATAAAATGTATACACACACCTAAGATGCCATTTGTTTCTGATATATACTGATTGAGACCACAATATGTCAGTCCACACCTTTCTCAACCTTTAATGTGACCCATGACATGAACAATTCACTTGTAAAACCAAGCATCTGGACTCATGTATTGCACCTACAAGCCTGGAAAAGTGTAAGGGTAGCAGATGTTGTATCAGTATGCTGTTTCAGTCAGGTATGATACCTGATGCTGCCATATGTGTCAGTACACTCACTGTGGCCTATTTAGCAGCTATATCACATACATGGGCATTGATAAGGCAGACAGAGCACTAATAGGTTCTAAATATCTGGATGTCCTAGACACATCTGTACAGATGACTGGTATGGCCTGTACAATGGTTTCACATGCTGTATGTGAGGCAGATGCCATACCACACTAAATAATGTAATGGCATCAGGAGGTTGTCACCATGCCATGTATGGTACACACATCAAAATGGCATCAGCCACACAATATATGATCTACAAACACACACCTCCTACCTATTTATGTCTACTACAGTGTTACGCAGTTATCAGATGAACCACGGATCTTACACAATTTCACTTCATCCAAAAAGTACTTGTAAGGTGAATGACATCAACAGGACTACTAAATTAGGATGAGTATGGTGGTACACAGCTCAGAATGGTATAACCTTCACACTACATGATTCCCACACAGACAGTTGTGAGTATTGAGATTAGAACTCCTGCCGGTCTAGTTATTAATATTATGGTATTATACAGTTAGCAGACACAGCATGCAACTTATACAATTTCACCTTATCCAAAAGTACTTCTATGGTGAATGACAATAACACTAGTAAAGTAGGGTGGGGCAGTGTAATGGGTAGTACACAAATCAAAATGGTATAAGACACACATTATCTGATTTATACACGCACACACACACACACACACGCACACACACACACACACACACACACACACACACACACACACACACACACACACACACACACACACGCACTTGCCAGTATTGGGATCAGCACTCTTGCCTAACTAGTTATGTCTACTATAGTGTTACACAGTTATCAGATGTGCCATGGAGCTTATACAATTTCACTTAGTCCAAAGGTACTTCTAAGCTGAGTGGAATGACATCAGCAGGACTACTAAATTGGAGTGAGAGGAAGTGTAAAGGGTGGTACACAACTCAAAAATGGTAGAACCCACACAGTACATGATTCTCTTTCTCACACACACACACACACACACACACACACACACACACACACACACACACACACACACACACACACACACACACACACACACACACACACACACACACACACAGTTGTTAGTATTGGGATTAGAACTCCTGCCTATTTAGTTATGTCTACTATAGTGTTACACAGTTAACAGAAGCACTACAGAATTTATACAATATCACCTCTTCCACAGGTATTTCTAAGGTGAATGATATCAACAGGACTACTAAATTGCAGTGAGGGGAAGTGTAAAAGGTGGTACACAAGTCAAAATAGTATAACCCACACAATACATCATTCTCACAGACACATATACACACACACACACACACACACACACACACACACACACACACACACACACACACACACACACACACACACACACACACACACACACACACACACAAACACTTGCCAGTATTGAGATTAGAACCCCTACCCATCCAGTTATTTTTACTACAGTATTACACAATTACTGCATGCACTACAGATTTTAATGGACTTACACCTGGCCAAAGGTGCTGATAACTGTACAGCTGAGGTAAAGTATTACAGGTGGCAGCAAGTCTGCCTTCAGTTTCTCCCATACATCTTGCAAGTTCTTTGTCTTGCACTTCAAATAGCATTATAACTTTGCACTTTAACAGTTTATTGTATCAATAAGTGTTTCACACCTGGGAACCATCAGCAGAACTCATTCATCACGGAATTAGCCCCAATAATTACTACTTATGACCACCCCTCCTGGCATGATTGAAGTGCGGTTTTATGTGCCTTCCACCCATTAACCTGGTGCACTTGTCCATTTTGAGGCACTGTTGCAACTGCCTCATGTACACAGACAACCCTCTCCTCTAAACTCTAAACACTCAGGCCAATGGGAGGTACCCCTATATCACCAAATGTGGAAATATACACTATCCAGCAAAGACTGGACTAGCTAGTCAAGAGGATAAGATCAACACGTGCACCACACCATATGGACCACATAGCTTGCCACAACACCCACTATGACAGCCCTGACAGACACTGAAAAGCCACACACCCACCTTTACAGAAGCACTCAATGGACATTTACACAAACATCACAGACCAGCATGACAGACACCCACTCAGACACCATAATATAGCACATGCCAAAGGACACATATGTCACCTACACAGTGTGCCCCTCAACCTAAGCTCCTAAGGCTGACCACTTTGCACAATACACCAATCATGGGTTACTCAGTACTGCTGCACACAGATGTCACACTCACTATGTTGATTATGGAGGAGGTAACAACCAACTGTCTATCCCGTGCCAAAATCCAACACATGACACACCCAGTCAGGCCACTCCACAACAGCTACAGGTATCCCTTTGTCATCATCCATGTGGGTGTGAATGACCAGAGACACACCTCCCTGGGCTACATGACAAGAGACATGGTTGAACATTCGGATTATGTGGTCCAGGCAGGTGTGATAGTATCTCTGAGCAGTAAACTGCCATCATCCAAAATGATGCTGCAGTACTATCAACAGATAATTAACTGCAACATTGGCTTACATGTTGTGTGTCATTCTCAGGGGATCCAGTATTTCTCTGCTTGGGATAACATGATTTACAGACCTCAATGCCTTGCCAGAGATGCCCTAAATCTGTCATCCCTGAGTTTCCAGGTATAGAGTAAGTGTCTTGCCACCCCTATAGAGCCTTATTAGGCAGTGCTCCAAATCAAATTACCACTGTAACAGCTAGACATGTATGCAATCTCAGGGTCATGCTGCTCAACAGTAGACATCTAACTGTCAAGATGCAGTCACTCAAAACACTCCTCAGAGTGGAGGACATTGACATTTCTGCTGTAATGGAGAGGTGGTTCACAGCAGCAGACAGCAGCCCTGCACTAACAGGGTATGATGCATTCCACAGCTGTAAGCGCCAAAACATGGACCACACCTCCACAGGTGATGTTGTCTCCATATTCCTAATGAATATGCACACGTCCAGACTAGTATCCCAGCATAATGCATGGGAGGTACTTCCAGTAAAATTGACATTGGGGAATAGTGCAATCCACACCATAGCCTGATATCAGTCCCCAGCTATGTCCCAAGACTTTCAATGCATATTCCTCAACACTCTGGCATCCATGAAGGTGCAAACCAACACTGACACAGTAGGAGACTTCAACTACCCCTCCATCACCTGCAAAAAGTAGTCAAGCACCAGTATACTGGCCCAACGCTTCATGGAATTCATCAGTTCTAATGCCCTGGAACAGATCATACTGACCCCCAGTAGAGGATGCAACAACCTTGACCTGTGTTGATTACTTACATGTTGGACTGTTGCTTGACCACAGTTGTCAATCTGTACCTGGTCAGATCCAAACATGATGTAATCAACATGGAGCTCAACATCTCACCCACACCCCCCACAAAGGTAACCACCTTGCAAAACCTCTCCAATGCTGACATTGCAGTTATAAAAACAGGTGAGGATGACATCACTGCACCCATTCCAATGGGAAATAGCTGCATGACTGTCGCATCATACACATATGCACTGTACAAACATGTACATGGATGCTTGGTACTAGCCATAGCCAACAGAACACAGACACTATCCTCCAAACACTGGACGCCAATGTAATGCTCCCCTGCCATTACTAAAGTGTGCAACAGAAGGAGGACACTATTACAGAAAAGGGGGATGTCCCAAGACTGGTGAACTCCTTTATAGGCCTCAAACACAACTTGTATCACTCCTGGAATCACCTATAGGCAGCTATGAAGGCAGAATTGTGGCAGACACTGACGACAATCATCAAAGCCATTGATAGTTATATCAGTAACCTCCATAGCAATAACCACAAGTGCTGTGAGTTACTGCTCAATGCTAATTCCTATGCTGAGACAGCAGATATTGGCCACAGTCTTGCCAACACATTCGTCTCTCCCCCCAAGGGGACAATCACAATGGCAGATGAATGCCAGGCACCCAGCATTACTGCAGGCCAGGTTAGACCTGCATTGTCCACAGGCAAGGATACAGCTTCCATGGGTCCCCAACATATCAGTGGCTGTGTTCCACATGACATGCAAAGAGACCTAGCACCCCATCTGTGTGACCTGTTCAGTCACAGCCTCACCTCAGACTTTGTCCTTCCAGAATGGCACACTGCTACGGTCATCCCACTCCATTAAGGGGTAGCATCTACAGACCCTGGGAATTATTGGGCCCTTAACCTGACAAGTCTACTATATATGGGTATGGGCACATCATCAGCGACCTGATTGACCAAGATATGTGTGATCGCCTAACTCTGGACCCTACACAGTTTGGCTTTGTGAATGGCAGATCATGCCTGCTCAACCTGGTTGACATCTTTTAGTGAGTCACCAGGGCTGTGTTTGACAGGAAGGCACTGCATACAGCCTGTCTCAATCTGGCCAAGGCTTCTGATACCATTCCTCAGTTAGGGATAATTGATTAACCCAACAAACTAGGCATCAACCCCTATATCAGTGGGTGGCTTGAAAATTGGTTCACAGAACACAGTGTAGCAGTGGCAAACTTCAAATCAGACTGGCAAGCAGTCATGAGTGGAGTCCTACATGGATCAGTACTGTATAGTGTCCTGTCCAGCATCTACTTCTCAGGAGTCCAGCCCAACATAGAGGAACTCTGGCTGACCACATTCACAGAGGACTGCAAGCTTGGAGCTGTCATGAACTCCACAAGTGATGCAGATATCCTACAGAAAGGCCTCACTACGACCATTGAGTGTTGTGAGTACCATGGCCAGAAGCTTAGCATCACAACATGCATCATCATCCCCTTTGGTAAAACACTCAGTCCCCAGTAAGTTCCACATGAATGGGAGCCCAATGAACACTGTAGGCATTATAAGAGATCTGGGGACACAGGTTGACAGCAACTTCTCCTTCAAGCACCACATTGTCACTGTGGTCAGGATGTCCTTCTCTATGACACATTGCATTACCAAGGGTTTTGCATCCAGGAAGACAGAGGTAATGATCTATGTCTATTATTCCCGCATTAGACCACTCCCCAAGTATTATGGCCCATTTGCCATGTTCCTCACTAGACACCTGCTACAGCTGGAGAAGTCACAAAAGTACCTCACAAAGGGGTTCCTAGGCATTAAACATGCATCCTACACAGACAGACTCAGAAGACCCAAGCTATTTTCTGTGTCATATCAACTAATTAGCAGCTATCTGTGATTGACTTACAAAGCCATGTCTGTCCCAGCTGGTTTAGAAATGCTACATATAATCCATCCACACCATACACTGTAGAGACCTCTACCTCAGTACCACAATCACAACATGCTGGTGGGATAGGTCCTTCACCAAGAAACTGCACATGCCCTGGAATACACTTCCCATACATGTCATGCAGAGCACCTAGCTGACCCTGTTCCAGAGACATCTTGATGAGTTGATGGGTAATAGACAGTTCAACCCAAGGATCACTGCAGTGGCTATACTTGATACAGGCACTGGGATGAAACATCAGGTGGCACAATGGCACTTCTGTGTGCTAGGTTTGTTAAGGCTCCTGGGCCATTATCTACTACACACTTGTGAACCTATAAATGGAATGACATCAGCAGGACTGATAAAGTAGTGCAGTGGGTGTTAAACCTATCAAAATACTTTGTCCTATAAGCAGGCACACATACTTGCCAGATGTGAGAGTAGAACCCCTACCTAACTAGTTATTTTTACCACAGTGTTACACAGTTACTGCACATGCTACAGAACTTACTAGGCTGAAAGTTGGCCAAAGGTGCCGATATGGGGAATGACATCAGTAGGACTGATAAAGTAGGGCAGTGGGTGGGAAACATATCAAAATACTTCTATTTACAAACATACATACCCACACACACATTTACCAGATACAGGAGTAGAACCCCTGCCAAACTAGTCATTTGCACTATAGTGTTAAGCATTTATCACATGCACTATTGAGTTTATAAGACTTACAGCTGGCCAAGGTTGCTGATAAGGGACTGACATCATCTGGTCTAAGGTGGGGTACTGTGAAGTGTCGTGGGTGGGAATGGCATAAAACGGTTTCACCTATAAACAAACACACAACTCCCTAAGTCTTGCACACACAACTGTCACACACACACTTGTAGATTTGCCAGGACTGAGATTAGTACTCCTACCTAACTAGCTATTTGTACTATTGTTTTATGCAGTTATCGCACGTGCCACAGAGGTTATGGGATTGAAGTCTTTTGGAAGGCACTTCTAAGATGACTGATATCTGCAGGACTGCTAAAGTAGGGAAAGGAGAAGTATACTGGGTTTGAATGGACCCAAAAGCTTTTAGCTGTGAACACACATATGTCTACATTTCCTAGGACTGAGATTAAAACTCCTACATAACTAGTTATTTGTACCCTAGTGTTACACAGTTATTGCACACACCACAGAGATAACGGGGCTAAGTCTATCAAAAGTGGCTTCTGTGGTGACAGACATCTTCAGGACTGCTAAGGTGAGGCAATGGGAAATGCACTGGATGGGGAAGGCCTGTTAATTCCTAGATCCTACTGACATTTCTCTAAGTGTATGGCGGTAACTATAATTGCATTTTTATTGAATTACTAAACTGTAAACTGCTTTTTCATACTTAGACTTGTATTTTGTTTTGTGAGTGCTCTTGCCATGCATTTATCATGAGATTTCTGTGTTCTACTCAGGTTGCATAATCTTGATAGAGGCCTGCTGTTGTCAAGGCCTTGTAGTTTTGTTTGTTGAGATTCCTGTGTTTCTGACAGCCATTTTCTGCTGATAGTGTGTTGTCTTCATTATTATTGAGAGTAACAGGGTTTCCTGATCTTCTGTAGCATGAGTGATTGGGTAACAGCAGGGGCTAATAGGACTGAGTAGTAATCCAAATTCCTTGGTATATAAACCCTGTGTCTGCAAAGGGCTGTGCTTGCATTTACCAGGCTGTGGATGGTGATTCATTACTGGCTAAGCAGAAATTCCATAAGATTCCAAGAGCAGAATAAGTTATTTCTTAAACTTATTTTCATTGAATTGCACTTCTGCAATGCTTATAATTGGGCTATACATTTAACCTACTACATTTTGCACTGTTGTAAAGCATTTTTATTGTTTCACTGCATTTATGTACTGTTTTGTACTATTTTAAATGTATTTCTCATTGCTAGATACTGTTTCATTATTCTAATTGCATGTTTACTGAATTACTTAAATATAAACTGTCTTTTCATACTGAGAGTTGTGTTTTCTGTTTGTGAGTGTTCTATCTGCGCCTTTCTGTGCATTTTTAGAGGTTTCTGTGTTATAGTCAGGTATCATATAACTGATTTGTTTGCAGTTAAAAGCATTATCTAGAGTCTCCTTGCTCCTTTATCAATTTAAAACTTTAATTTACTGGCTACAGCTAGTAGCTGTAATAGTTTCCCACTAGCCCTCCCTATTGTTGTCTTGTTTGTTTGCTTGGTGGCTTTGCAGTTGCCTGCCCATACTGTATATTTGATATGGGACATTCCTACCAGTCTAGTGTCATTAGTTCATTCCATCTACTAGAGAGAGAACATTTGAGAAGGCCATCCCACTTAGATTCTTAACCTTGAATTATGTTCTGTTCCAGCTTTCTCCTTTTCCACTTTACTAAAAAAAAAATGCTAAGCTTGTTTCCCCCCTTTCCTGTAACTAGTCTAGTCCTGATATATATTTGCTGTATTCAGGATAGTTTGTAAGCTCCTGAGCCATCCAAGCCTGATTGTGTTGGAGGGAAGCCTGTTAGCTTATCAGTGGGAGTGGTAAGAACTAGGTAACCTATCTATCACATAAGGAGTGGTTTCTGGCCCAGAAATTGAAGTTATTGGCCTCTTGAGCAGTTTTTCCATCTCTCTCAACTTTCTGATTTAAAAGCCAACATTTGCACTTGTTTCCCCCTTTCTTGTAACTAGTCTAGTCCAGTTACAGATTTGCTGTATCCAGGACTGTTTGTAAACTCCTGAGCCCCCCCCCCCAAGTCTTTCTGTGTTGGGGGGAAGACTTCTAGATTTTCAGTGGGAGTGATAAGCACTAGTTAACCTATCTACCACACAAGGAGTGGTTTCTGGCCCAGAAATTGTACTTATTGGCCGTTTGGCAGTTTTTCCATCTCTCTCTCAACTTTCTGATTTAAAAGCCCACATTTGCAATTGTTACCCTCCTTCCTGTAACTAGTCTAGCCCAGATACAGATTTGCTGTAGCCAGGACAGTTTGTAAGCACCTGAGCCCCCAAGCCTTTCTGTGTTGGAGGGAAGCCTTCTAATTTTCAGTGGGAGTGATAAGCACTAGGTAGCCTATCTACCACATAAGGAGTGGTTTCTGGCCTAGAAATTGTAGCTTATTAGCCTTTTGGGCAGTTTTGTCCATCTCTTTCAACTTTCTGTCTTAAAAGCCTGTGTTTGTGCTTGTTTCCCCCTTTCCTGTAACTAGTCTAGTCCAGATACAGTTTTGCTGTGTCCATGACTGTTTGTAAGTTTCTGAGCCCCCAAGCCTTTCTGTGTTGGTGGGAAAACTTCTAGTTTAACAGTGGAAGTGGTAAGCACTAGGTAGCCTATCTACCACAAGTGGAGTGGCTCCTGGCCTAGAAATTGTAGTTTATTGGCCGTTTGGACAGTTTTTCCATCTCTCTCAATGTTTTGGTTTAAAAGCCTGGGTTTGCACTTATTTCCTGCTTTTTCTGTAACTAGTCTAGTCCAGATACAGACTTGCTGCATCCAGGACTGTTTGTAAGCTTCTGAGTAGTGCCAGAGTCTGCTCTTCAATATCTCCATCAGATCTACTAGTTTTCTAATCTCCTGCACTTATACTAGCTTATTAGTCTAGCACTTTACCAGACTTCTTGTAGCAATTTTTGTAGCATGCAAATTGCTACCAACACTAAACGTTCTACAAGGAAACAGATCCAGAACTTATTATCAATGCCCACCCCTCCAAGCATGTCTAAAGGTCAGTTCCCCAGAGGTTGCTAACTTCACAGCACCCATGCAAATGGAGAATAGTTGCGTGACCATAGAATCATACACCAATGCACTGTACAAACACGTACACAGATGTATGGATCTCACTATAACCAATAGAACCAAGATGCTCTCCTTCAAAAAAAGGAAGCCAATCTGGTGGACCCCTGCCATAAACAAACTCTACACAGAAGGAGGAAACTGATGTGGAATAAGGTGGAGTCCCAAGACTGGAAAAACACCCTTATCATCCTCAACAAATAGTTGAGATACCTCATCAAATCCTCTAAAGCTAGATATGAAAACATAATTACAGCAGATAGTAAAGACAACCACTAGGCCTTCTATAGATATGTAAATAATCTCCATGGAAATACCCAGATGTGTTCTGAGCTACTGCACAATGGTACCTCCTATACCGAGCCAACAGATATTGCCAGTATACTGGCCAACAGATTCAGTGCCAACTTTACCCCCCAAAGGACTGATCACAATACCAGTAGATTGCCAGGCACCTGGTATAACTGCCGCACAGGTTAAAACAGCACTGTCCAAGGCGAAGAATACAGCTTCTGTGGGACCTGACAATATCCCTGGTTGTGTTCTACATGAACTACAGAGTGAACTGGCACCTCACCTGAGTGCCCTGTTCAATCACAGCCTCATCTCAGGCTTTGTCCCAACCAAATGGCGCACTGCTACAGCCATCCCTGTTCACAAAGGAAGAGTGACTACAGATCCTGGGAACTATCGCCCTATTAACCTGACAAGTCTGATATGCAAAACTATGGAAGGTATCATCATGGACCTAATAAACAAGGATATAGGGAATCTCCAAACTCTGGATAATATACAATTTGTTTTTATGAAGGGTAGAGCACACCTACTCACCTTGGTTGACTTCTTTGAGTCAGTCACCAGAGCTGTGGATGAAGACAAGGTGGTTCATACAGCCTACCTTGATCTGGCCAAGGCTTTTGATACAATTCTCCACTCAGGAATCATAGAAAAACTCACTAAGCTTGGCATCAACCCCTATATCACTAGGTGGGTTGCAAACTGGCTCACAGATAGAACCCACAGTGTGAAAGTAGCTGACTCCAAGTCAGTCTGCCAACTAGTCACGAGTGGAGTCCCACAGGGTTCGGTCCTGGGTCCTCTCCTGTTTGATATCTACTTCTCTGAAGCCCCGGCCAACACAAAGGGACTCTGGCTAACATAATTTGCAGACAAATGCAAGTTGGGAGCTATTATTGACTCCCCAAGGGATGTTGACATCATACAGAATGGCCTGACTGAGACCAATGACTGGTGTCAGATCCATGGCCTTAAGCTCAATGCCAAAAAATGTGTCGTCATCCCCTTTGGGAAAAAAGCCGGTTCCCATGAATTACCACATTGATGGTAGTCCACTGAACATAGAAGGCGTTATAATAGATCTGGGAACACAGTTTGACAGAAACCTCTCTTTTGATCATCACATTGCCACTGTGATCAGAAAGGCCTTCTATGTGGCACATCTCATTACTAAAGGTTTTGCATCCAGGAAGAAAGAGGTCATTGTCCCCCTCTACTCTTCCCTCATTAGGCCAATTGTCGAGTACAATGCCCCATTTGGCATGTACCTCACTAGACACCTACAACAACTGGAGAGGCTGCAAAAGTACCTCACAAAGAGGATCCTAGGTCTTAAGCACTTGTCCTATATGGACAGACTCAAAAAACACCAACTATTCTCTGTCTCATATTGCCTACTTGGAGGCGATCTCTGCTTGACTTTCAAAGCCATGTCTAACCCACCTCTATTAGAAATGCTACATCAAAAGAAATTCCAATCCCTCCAACCACACACTCCAGAGACCACAACCTCATTACCACAATTAACAGAAGATGCTGGAGGGACAGGTTCATAAGCCAGAGACTGCCCATACTATTGAACAGACTTCCCATACATGTCAAGCAGAGCAGCTCACTGACCCTCTATAAGAGAAATCTTGATGAGTGGATGGGAAACAGAAAATTCACCCCGGGGATAACTCAACAGAAGCACTGGGAACTAAGATCTGGTGGCAATATGCCAGGGTAATCCTATGGCTAGGCTTGTAAAGGCCCCAGGGCCATTAGCCTATTTATTAACCTATGAACCTATGCTCAGTGTGTCCTTCTATAGTACATGTGGGACTCCATTCCAGGGATTGTTGTACTCCAGTCCAGTTTGTTTTGTGCTACAGCCATACCTCTCAACTTGTTGGTGCAGGATATCTGGAGATAGTCTATCAATATGTGGGGTCAATGGGCCATACAATGATTGTGACAATTTCTGTCAGTAATGTTTGGATTGCTATGGTTTCAGGGCTTGTTTTAGTTGACATCTGTCATATGAATAGGCTTGTATAGGACCTAGGGTCGATAGCCTAGTACCAAACTATGAACCTATGAACCTATATACCATTTGACACTGTCATGCATTGTTTCATTACCTTGTGACATACCTCCTCAGATCATCACAGTGATTTACCAGAGGAATGCAGGATGGATGATGCGCACACAAGGTTTATGGGCCAAATGCTATGCATTCTTGCACAATCCAGCCTATTGAAGGGTGTGCTACAAGCAATTGACTGCTAGTGCTGTGGAAATGGTCCAGCACTTTGGTGATATATTTCAATGGTAGAATCTCTGTGCATTTATGTTCTGGCCTGGCCTGATTTCCAGTCTACAGTTAGGTAATATAATTCAGACAGGATCAGGATAACAGGCAGACTCCAGATAGATTTGTAGAAGATAGGATATGTGGGGGGGGGGTCTTGGGCAGATATGTTTGCCTATAGCTACCAGTACTTTGCATTGGGCTCTCCTCAATGGTTGACTGCACCTGGAGGGTCTTGTGTGTGTCAGACTGTTTGACCAGCCTGGAGGTGTGTGTCTGTCATACTTATATGTATGGCCCACCTCATTTTGCTTGGATGGCCACATGTTGGGTCAGGATGCTGCATAGATTGAGTGATCAGGGAGGGGTGTGTTACTCCCCTTGGCTGTGGCCCATGGTTCTGTGGGTGCAGACATGTCACCATCTTCCAGGGTTAGGCCTGCCTGCAGTGAGTGTATTCCCATGTTTAAACTCCTAGCCCTGCCTGTCAGCTGTATAGAGTATCACAGAATGTCCACATCCATGACTCATATATCTTGATTACCTGACAGTTGACATTGCAGTTTCAGACTTTATTACCCATCAGACATTCCATGCTACTACAAATCATTTCATCAACTTTATAACAATATTAGAGCAGTAACCACAATGACTGGCAAACCTTGGCATAAAAGCTCCGTAGTAAAAACTCCAAAAGCAAACGTATAATAAATCAAAATTAAAGTATGGAGCTACGGAGCAACCAGGGCTAAGAAATATAAAATAATAACGAGGTTAAAAAACTTGCATCAGTGGCAGCAGCATATAAAAAGTCCATAAATCCAATGTCAAACATCTGTAATAAAACACAGGTTTATTCAACAATGGTAAGCGCTTTCACTTAGGAGCTTCATCAGACCAAAAATATATACAAGACGAAAGAGCACATATATAAGAAGCTAGGTAATCAATGCTAATTATTCAATTAAAATTCATTAAAGCTGTATACCCAAAACAAGTCTACGGTTACAGATCTATGTGTAAAAAATATATATAAAAGTATATATGAAACATTGGCTGAATCCCCATAATCGAGGTGAAAACACATAAATCTTAAAAACAATATATATATATATATATATATATATATATATATATATATATATATATATAAAATTAAGACTGCATAAAATTTCAAAAACAGTGACCAATTTATTTACACAGCCTCCTCCTCTTTAAGATAGGCTTAATAGATGCCCTCTCATTTAAGCCCTTACCTCTGTCCGCTCTTAAAATAATAATCCAACATGTTTCCCTATATTCAGTGTATGTTCTAACACCCCCCCCCCCATACTGGGTTTAATTACCTCCATAACCCTAAATTTAAAAGTGTGATGTACTCGTTGTTCAGTAACATGTTTTGGCAGGGCGTTATTAGGGGAATTCTTTTTTATATTGTACATATGTTCCCTCATTCTATCACGTAATACCCTATTAGTTTTTCCCACATAAAACGCCCTGCAGAATTCACAGTTCGCTAGGTATACTACATGGGGTGTCATACAATTGTGGACCCCTCTAAACCAAAAATCTTTATTTAAGTCTGGATGGTGAAACACTTCTGTGATATTTATATAGCAACAAAAATTGCAAGATCCACAAGGTTCAGTAAAACCAAAGCCTATCTTTTTCATACCTTTTTGACTAGTACATAGAAGTCTCTTCAGATTCTTATGATTTCTAAACCTAAACCTAGGCATATTCCCTACTATATGGCCAATTGCATCATCAACCAACAAGATCGGCCAATATTGTTGGAACAGCTTTGTAACGTAACCTGTATCGCTGGTATAATATAGTGGAATCTTGGTAAAATTAATGTTACCATGACTTGTTGGACATTCAAAGAAATTAGGGGGCCCATAATATGGTTTTGCTTTAGTCTCTCTCAAAAGAGGTAAATCCTCACACTGTCTCTCTAACTCTGCTTGAGTATACCCCCTATCTAGCAATTTCTTTTCATTGTTAACTAATTCTAGTTTGAACCCAATCTCCGATGGGTTCACCCTAGAAGCTCTCATCCCTTGTCCTCTGACAAGGTTTTTAAAAATGTAACCCGGATGCATGCTAGACCTGAAAAGAAAAGCATTCCTGTGACAGGTTTTACGAAAAATTCCTGTGTTAATTATCCCTTGTTCCAACTTCTCAACATATACATCCAAATATTCTATGAAATTATAGGAGAACTGATATGTAAATTTCAAACATTCTATCAAACCATTCTTAATTTCAGAGAAATCAACAAATTCTTGACCCATGCCACAAAATAAACAAATCATCTACAAAACGCCTGTAGAACAAAACATGCTCTTTAAACTCAACTCGAGGGAACAACAAATCTTCCCCCCATTGGGCTAGAAACATATTGGCGTAGCTATTGGCACAAGAAGTGCCCATAGCTCCATGTTTCTGTAAATATACCCCATCCCCAAACATGAAGACATTATTGTCTTTAATTTTGATTTATTATTAGAGCAGTATTTTACAGGTGTCCTTCTCTTTGGACCTTCATTATCCCATTATCTATGGCTTTGTCCCAATTTCTGGCTCCCTGAGGCTGGCAGGTTTGCTCTTAACAGTTGTCAGCATGGCCTTTCTTTGCATTTTGTGGCCTGTGTTATGCTGGTGTTATGGACCCCATGACACTCCCTAAAGCACACTGTGGGTGAGGCATAGGCATTTGCCAGAGGCCTGTAGGCCAGGTGTGACAGATGCAGGCCATCTGTAGCAGGCAGCACATTCTGATAATCATATGTTCCCAGGTTGCCCGTAGAAGACACCCCTGAGATGGCACCAGTAAGTTGACTGTGGGCGTTACTGACAATTGCTTTCTGTTACTATTGTGCCATCACTCCGAGTGACAGCTGGATGCTGCTTAAGTCTAGGAACATGTTACTGAATTTCTATGGGGACTATGGGGGGGGGTGACATGACTGTACATGATACACATATCCACAGACTGTGCTGATATTTGCTTAGCATTCAGATTGTTCTGGCATAGACATTTGTAGTTTCAGATTTCTTACCTTTCAAAGCCATACTGCCACTGCCAGACCTGCTCTGATATCACTCTGTAAAAGTCTGTGGGTGGGGATTTTATGGATGTTGCCATATGGGGGCCTTTGCCAGGCATTTCTGTATGGTTGTCTACAGTTGATCTGCTGTGTGGGGTTGGTGGTGGGTATGGGACCCTCACTTTGACATCCAAGCACTTGACCTATGACACCCCAGTTATCAGGCTCACCACATATACTGCAGTGGTATTTGTTGACTAGGGTGGTACTGCATGGAGTGTGTAGGATGGTACTGGGGATATACATCTTGCTGTCCCAAATAGCTGTCAGGTGTCTGCTGCTCTCCCAGTTAGCCACCCCATTCCCTTACATGCTTGATCAATACCACATATATGCTATCAGAAAATTCCACTTCATTAGTTTATTTTGTTACAGAGACTGGCTTACCTTGTGCCTGCAGCTGTTGTGTGGGTGGTGCTCGAGGGCTGACTTTGTTGAATGCATGCAATACACTGCCTATACATGGTCAGGTATAGGTGGTGTGATGTATGGCATCCAGTTTACTGTGTGTGCGAGTCAGACAGAGAGAAATATCAGTCACTGGGGCCCGACAGTGTCAGTTTATGCGCTATGCGTTGCCTCTTTGACAAGGCCAGGGCATACTCAGCATGCCTCTGTCTGCCTACTGGGGCAGGCTCAGGATGTTCCTCCTCCAATTCACTCTTTGCCTGTGGTGGCCTCGGCAATGGTGGGGGCTGTGTGACCCTTCCCCATTTTGTTCCTGCTGCAGCTGTTTCCGCAAGATCATATTGTGTAGCATGGCACATACTATGAACATGTGTGCACATGAGTCTGGATAGCACTGCAAGGCTCCACCAGATATGTCAAGGTAGCAGAATCGTGACTTGAGCATCCCAAACACACGTTCTATAATGATCCTGGTTTGTGCATGTGCCTCATTATGGCATTCTTGTGTGGGTGTGTGTGCATTTCTGATAGGTGTCATCATCCACACGAGCCATACGAGATGTCCCCCCTGTCAAACCACTGATACAGCTGTGAGGAATGCCAGATGTGGGAGTCGTGATAGCTTCCAGGGAAGCCAGCACACACATTCCTGATAATGCCTTGGGTGTTGCACAAGACCTGGCAGTTGATGGAGTGGAACCCCTTGCGGTTTATGTAGACCCTACTCCGGTCACCAGGTGGCACTTTGATGTGGATGTGCGTACAGTTAATGGCGCCTAGTACCGCTGGGTAGTCTACTCCCCTGGTGGAAGAGAAGCATATTTTGGGTCCTCTCCTCATGGGTGGTGGGGAATTTAGTGTTCTCTCCTGCATGTGGTCACATGGCATTCAGGAACAGGTGGAGTATCCTGGACGCAGATGCCTGTGAAACCCCCCATGATATCCCCAGTTGGTCTTTGGAAAGTATAAAATCAAAAAAAGTCCTGGACTCCACGTAGGTAGAAAAATCTTTATAAAATTCACAAAGCACAGAGGATGAGCGCTTTCGTCTAATGACTAGACTTCATCAGATAAAAGCACTGGTACAAATTACAACTATCTTTTTCATACCTTTTTGACTAGTACATATAAGTCTCTTCAGATTCTTATGATTTCTAAACCTAAACCTAGGCATATTCTCTACTATATGGCCAATTTCATCATCAACCAACAAGATCGGCCAATATTGTTGGAACAGCTTTGTAACATAACCTGTATTGCTGGTATAATACAGTGGAATCTTGGTAAAATTAATGTTACCATGACTTGTTGGACTTTCAAAGAAATTAGGGGGCCCATAATATGGTTTTACTTTAGTCTCTCTCAAAAGAGGTAAATCCTCACACTGTTTCTCTAACTCTGCTCGAGTATACCCCCTATCTAGCAATTTCTTTTCATTGTTAACTAATTCTAGTTTGAACCCAATCTCCGATGGGTTCATCCTAGAAGCTCTCATCCCGTGTCCTCTGACAAGGTTTTTAAAAATGTAACCCGGATGCATGCTATACCTGAAAATAAAAGCATTCCTGTGACAGGTTTTACGAAAAATTCCTGTGTTAATTATCCCTTGTTCCAACTTCTCAACATATACATCCAAATATTCTATGAAATTATAGGAGAACTGATATGTAAATTTCAAACATTCTATTAAACCATTCATAATTTCAGAGAAATCAACAAATTCTTGACCCATGCCACAAAATAAACAAATCATCTACAAAATGCCTGTAGAACAAAACATGCTCTTTAAACTCAACTCGAGGGAACAACAAATCTTCCTCCCATTGGGCTAGAAACATATTGGCGTAGCTATTGGCACAAGAAGTGCCCATAGCTACGCCATGTTTCTGTAAATATACCCCATCCCCAAACATGAAGACATTATTGTCTTTAATTTTGATTTATTATTAGAGCAGTATTTTACAGGTGTCCTTCTCTTTGGACCTTCATTATCCCATTATCTATGGCTTTGTCCCAATTTCTGGCTCCCTGAGGCTGGCAGGTTTGCTCCTAACAGTTGTCAGCATGGCCTTTCTTTGCATTTTGTGGACTGTGTTATGCTGGTGTTATGGACCCTATGACACTCCCTAAAGCACACTGTGGGTGAGGCATAGGCATTTGCCAGAGGCCTGTAGGCCAGGTGTGACAGATGCAGGCCATCTGTAGCAGGCAGCACATTCTGATAATCATATGTTCCCAGGTTGCCCGTAGAAGACACCCCTGAGATGGCACCAGTAAGTTGACTGTGGGCGTTACTGACAATTGCTTTCTGTTACTATTGTGCCATCACTCCGAGTGACAGCTGGATGCTGCTTAAGTCTAGGAACATGTTACTGAATTTCTATGGGGATTATGGGGGGGTGACATGACTGTACATGATACACATATCCACAGACTGTGCTGATATTTGCTTAGCATTCAGATTGTTCTGGCATAGACATTTGTAGTTTCAGATTTCTTACCTTTCAAAGCCATACTGCCACTGCCAGACCTGCTCTGATATCACTGTGTAAAAGTCTGTGGGTGGGGATTTTATGGATGTTGCCATATGGGGGCCTTTGCCAGGCATTTCTGTATGGTTGTCTACAGTTGATCTACTGTGTGGGGTTGGTGGTGGGTATGGGACCCTCACTTTGACATCCAAGCACTTGACCTATGACACCCCAGTTATCTGGCTCACCACATATACTGCAGTGGTATTTGTTGACTAGGGTGGTACTGCATGGAGTGTGTAGGATGGTACTGGGGATATACATCTTGCTGTCCCAAATAGCTGTCAGGTGTCTGCTGCTTTCCCAGTTAGCCACCCCATTCCCTTACATGCTTGATCAATACCACATATATGCTATCAGAAAATTCCACTTCATTAGTTTATTTTGTTACAGAGACTGGCTTACCTTGTGCCTGCAGCTGTTGTGTGGGTGGTGCTTGAGGGCTGACTATGTTGAATGCATGCAATACACTGCCTATACATGGTCAGGTATAGATGGTGTGATGTTTGGCATCCAGTTTACTGTGTGTGCGAGTCAGACAGAGAGAAATATCAGTCACTAGGGCCCGACTGTCAGTTTATGCGCTATGCGTTGCCTCTTTGACAAGGCCAGGGCATACTGAGCATGCCTCTGTCTGCCTACTGGGGCAGGCTCAGGATGTTCCTCCTCCAATTCACTCTTTGCCTGTGGTGGTCTCGGCAATGGTGGGGGCAGTGTGACCCTTCTCCATTTTGTTCCTGCTGCAGCTGTTTCCGCAAGATCATATTGTGTAGAATGGCACAAACTATGAACATGCGTGCACATGAGTCTGGATAGCACTGCAAGGCTCCACCGGATATGTCAAGGCAGCAGAATCGTGACTTGAGCATCCCAAAGACACATTCTATAATGATCCTGTTTTGTGCATGTGCCTCATTATGGAGTTCTTGTGTAGGTGTGTGTGCATTTCTGATAGGTGTCATCATCCACACGAGCCATACGAGATGTCCCCCCTGGCAAACCACTGATACAGCTGTGAGGAATGCCAGATGTGGGAGTCGTGATAGCTTCCAGGGAAGCCAGCACACACATTCCTGATAATGCCTTGGGTATCGCACAAGACCTGTCAGTTGATGGAGTGGAACCCCTTGCGGTTTATGTAGACCCTACTCCGGTCACCAGGTGGTGCTTTGATGTGGATGTGTGTACAGTCTATGGCACCTTGTACCGCTGGGTAGTCTACTCCCCTGGTGGAAGAGAAGCATATTTTGGGTCCTCTCCTCATGCGTGGTGGGGAATTTAGTGTGCTCTCCGGCATGTGGTCACATGGCATTCAGGAACAGGTGGAGTATCCTGGACGCAGATGCCTGTGAAACCCCCCCATGATATCCCCAGTTGGTCTTTGGAAAGTACCTGTAGCTAGTATTCTTAGAGCTACACATACTTTGGTATCCACTGGGATGGGTTGTCCTCTGTTTGTTCTGGATGTGAGGCGAGGCTGGCACAGCTCCATAATTTGCTGCCATATGTCCCTGTCTACCCTGTAGCGCTCTACTGCCTCCAGATCATGTAGCGCCTGGTAGGTTACCCTGGGCCTGAACACTCTTCTCCTCCCCCTCAGCCTCTTGCACATACTGATGTATGAGAGCAACAGCAGCCCCTAACATTGTGTTAGTTTTGTCAGGTAGAATTTTACCATCTGTGTACACCGGTGGTGTAGAGTTTGTGAGAAAAAACAGAATGAAAGGTGTTTGCATAGTTTATAGTGGTGTGCTGCTGATGCTGCCTGTGACATTGGCTAAGTATGATACATTCTACCTGCTAGCTCTATTTCTTGTATTTAAGTGCCTCTATTCTGCTATTTCCCTTTTTTTTTATTTTGGGGTTTAAATCCCGGTGTGTACTGCGCACACCCATTTAGGAAAGATAAACAAGGCTATATAGCCTCTGACACACCCCCTTGCTTACATATATACAGTGCGACCATTTCCTGTTTTCTTTTTTTTTTTTTTTAAGACTGGGTGCGCGTTGCGCTAACCCCTGTAGGCAGTGTAAACAAAGCTATCCAGCCTGAGACACACCCCCTTGCTTAGCCGGGCTTAACTAAGTGCAAACCCAGGCAACAGTGCTCCAATGTACTTACAGAAAGCATGACACACACCCTTTTCATGTTAGTTTTTCCTCCTGCCTACACAATTGTATTCTAGCACCTACATGGTTAGGTACACGTTTTGGACTTAGAATATTTTGTGATTCAGTAACATTTCCCTCATTTGCATACCCCATTGCCTTAGCCCATAGATACTGCACTGACATGGAGCCTTTCCCCTTGACAACCACTGTCCCCTGGTATTGTTTTGATTCTGCATGCCATAGACTATAATGGCAAAAGCAGATTTCCCTTAAACTTGGGTTTTCACATTTTTGTTTTTATTTTCGGTATGATCGTGTTTGCTCTGCTGCCTATGCTTAAACGGCCGAGATCGGCCACATAAAAAAGTATTATTTTTTATTAAAATTAAACATTTATTCATGGCAATGGACATATATTTGGCCATTGGCATGAATAGAGATGTGAATACATGCTTTTATTTGAGCTGTCATGCCTCCATTTTCTTTTTTGCAGAAATGTGTTCACTTAGTAACTGAACACATTTCTGCACCGACACTGTTCCTGCATGAAGACCTGGCAGCTTCCTGAATCGCTAATTCACCTCATTTGCATGATTTTCACCAGCAAATGATTTGATTAGCTTGACATATGGTCTTCAGTGCAGTAACAGTGTAGATAGGCTCGTGCATGTCGGATCAGCTGTTTGCTGAATTGCTTGTCGGCCGAACTCCATGCAGGTGGTGCTACACTGTTTCTGCACTGAGGTTCAGCGTTCATGAATACTGGGCTTACTTTTACTTCATTTCATCTAGCAGTTTCAGAAATGTCTTATAGTTCAAGAAAAATGGGAGTGAATTCATAACATATGTATGTTATGTCTGCAGAAAGGCTGTGAGCAGCACAATTTAGTATTTTTTCTTTAAGACTTGTTATCCACTCTGAACCTTAACACCACCAAGAAGTGTAACAAACAATGGGTGACAACCACTGCTATCTCAACTGCACACAAGATTAAAGCATTATGTAAGGACTGCAAGATTGTAATCTTACTGAGAAACCTAAATGCGTTTCACACAGCTTGTTCCTCTCAAGGTATCATTTATGTGGGTCAAAATGTGAGATTTGACTGTAATTTCTAATAATTGAGCAAAAGAAAATGTGCTGGTCAAGGTTACAGAAAAAAATCAAGATTGCTCTATCCCACTTAAACAATTAAACAATACCCTGTGTTTCTAAAACTAACATTCTAGGGTAAGAAGTATGGAATGTGCTTGGACATCTGGATCAGGAGTTTAGACTATAGAAAGCAAGTCAGCCAATTCCATACTAAAGGTAGGATGGAGCAGGATGGAGCTGGAAACAGGGAGGTTCACTCCACAATATAGTTCTTACCTGACCCAAAGTTTACACAAACTGAACCTCTCCAGCAGGATCACCTTGCCGGTGAAGATGTTTTACCATCTTGCTCATTAATTTTATGTTGTGAACTTTCCATTTGTAGACTAAGATAACTCAGCATGTGGCTTCAGTTTTAGACAGGCTGTCAGGGGAGTTACTGATAGTATTGTCAATTTTTCAGTTTTTTTTTTACATAGTTGAACCAAACATGCTACATCAGGATATTTGTTACTGAAACATGCTTCTGCTCCAGGTCAAGGATGAGAAGCAAGGCATGAATTTTAACTGGTAGAGAAAGATTTATATCGTAATAGACCAGGGACTAGCAGTCTTATGCTCATTGGTCAGTATTGTTATCATATTATAGACTGTGAAGAAGCCCAGCAATGGATATAATGCTAGCTAAATGTGTACAGTATGGCTACATTTGGTTCTGTCTACTTCTCCTTTGGTATGTATGTCAATGGGATAAACCATCATTTGAATCTCTTACATTAAAGTGACAATGCAAACTGAAAAAAAAAACTATTTTTATGTTTTTGACAGAGTCAAATTACAAGAATTATGGTCAAGTTTTGAACCTTTTTAAGCCTGATTGTTACATAAGTGTATATGAAACAATGATCATAACGGATGCTGTAATTATCCATGGTATCAAGAACAAGATGTTTTATTTTGGAGTTTGTTGACAATTGCTTGAAAGACTTTTTCTAAAACTTGAAAGAGTATAGATCTTGTGACTGTTCCATGCAAAAAAAGAAAGGGGATGTATTAAACAAAGTTTTTAATGATAGTAAAAAAAAAACTTTAAGTGCTGGATAAAATTGGAAACATTGATATAAAAAATAGACGCTGAGATATGTGATGTCATAATATATGTGTTATGAATTTTGTTGATTTAATGGCTATAGCATTGTATTATTATTCTTTATTTTCTTGTATACTGTCATTGAATAAAAAAATAAAATAAAATAAGTGAAAAAATGCACCATAATACATAACATCCCTTTAGGTATAGAACAGTATTTTTCAAGCACAGGTCAAAAGTTCATTAAATGAGACAATTAATGTGTTTGGTATAAGGAAATATAATGCATGTGTGATATGCTTCTCCCCGCAGCCACCATGAGGGCATGATACCACACAGAAAGGATGGTAGGGGTGCTCGAAAGAGGCTTGCTATCTACCTTTCTCCTGATGCTTGTATTTGCCAGACTTATGTGTAGGGCTGTAGTGAATGCACAGCTATGTTCTACTAGGGCATCGGAAGAGATAGTGTGACTAATAAACTTTGTGTAGTCTGACGTGTAACTCCCTGGAGTATGTTGGAAACCCCATTGACAGGATGAATGACACACTGGATCAAGAAGTGTCTGTGATGGAACATGTGCTGGGGGTGAGCAGACATCCACGTGGCCAAGGAGCTGTTACATCTTCTGGTTTTAGCAGATATGGCCATGTAAGATCTGCTCTCATAGTGACACTACATCCACTGCTTCAGTGATGTGGTGCCCACATCCAGACTTAGCAGGCCATAAGGTCAGGGTTGTAGATGCAGTCAGGAGGAGAGCTCATCCAGCAGATTTTGCTCACTTTCAGGTAGCACCCCGAATTCTAGCCAGGGCCATGGAAGTAGCAGTGCAAGTCCTGGCCGAGGTGGTTCTCAGTTGGGAGTGATGACGCTGAACTGATTACTCTACCATCCACAGTTCACACCTGTCTGAGATGGCAGGATGTATTGCTAGCACATTGCTTGACTGTGTTCATGCAGACACACAAACATTGAAAAAAAATGTTACTTGCCCATGCCACCTTACACCCATTCAGACTATCTAAACAGTACTATTGAGTGCTATTCCTCTGTTATTACTGGCCCTGAACACTGTACACCCCGATAGAAACACGTTTCTTTCTTGCACATGCTCATTCCTTTGGTTTCAGCCTTGACCTCCTACCAGCCCCTCCATTCTGTGCAAATGATGATGATTATGCTCTGCCCCTTTGTACATATCTTTGTGATTCGGGGTTGCGTATATGTCTGATGCACACAGTGGATAGCTAATGCTTGATTATTCACATCGTTGCACTTCTCAGTATGTATTGCAGAAGAAAAGTTGTTGATTTTTTGTTTCGACTCATTTGTGAATGATTGCCTCTATAGTTGTTGAACCTCACTGCATTTCAGTTATTATTGTCATTAAAGCATTGAAAGCATTAAATACTTCAGTCTTGCTTCTTGGTATAGTTGTACATATAGGGGTATAATACATGTTGGTCAACTGAGATGCTTGAAACACACTTTTGGTTCTAATACATAACTGTATATTCCAAAAATCTGACAGAGGAAAAAAAATCTGACATATCTCCACACCTCAGACAAATACCTTGCTTAGGGGCGATACAGATTTCCATATGCGAGTAGTCAGTTATATCATTTTTTTTCTTTACAGATTCCACATTTACCGTGTAATTACTGTGTCATCCGGGGGGGGGGGATCCCTGTCTGATGCTATTAGAGCAAAGCCATTAAGCCATTACATGGTAATTAAAGACTGTGGAGTCTGACAGGCATCAGTTTTCCTACAAGTATGTGCATGGGATCTTAGGCTTGACCCATGTAGTAACTGTATGCTCTGTCCTTTGCCTCTTAGCCAGATCCAGAGTGTACTATGCACTCCTCAGTCTGCCAGCAGCATCTGCAGCTGGTGGTTCTCCCATAGACTCCTAATCTATACCTACTGCTGCTGCTGGATCTGCTTGTTGCCCTTTGAAATTGTAGTTCTGCCCCTCACCTGTCCTAGTTGAAGCTGTTTCCTGAAAATCACATTATGTAATATAGCATAAACTGCAAGTATTTTGGTAAGAACTGCAGTGCACCCCTTGATTTAAGCAATCCAGACACATCTTGTATGATATTCCTAGCTTGAGTGTGGGCCTCGTATCCTTGCTCAGTGGAGTTGTGTGAGTTTCTCATGGGTGTCATCAGCCAGGGCTCAAGTGCATAACCTGCATTCCCTACTAGATGCCTTTGAGGAATGTCACCCCTAGCAAACATTGTGTACAGCTTGCATGTGTGCCATATGTGTGAGTCATTGAAACTGTCTAAGTTACCTGCACAGACATTGTAGATGATCCTTTGAGAATTATTTACAACCTGACAATTTATAAAGCAGAAACTTTTCTGTTGATCCAGTTCCTTCGGTGGAACTTTTATTTCTATGTGTCTGAAATCTATGGTCCCCAACACTTTGGAGAAGTGTTCTACTGCATAGAATTCCTGCACGGTTCTTGCTCTCTCCTGTGAGGTACATGGGAAACAAATGTGATCCCTTGCATTTAGTAGCATTGCATATAAAAAACTGATGTAATATTGCTGAGGCTGGTGCCTGTGACACCTGTGATATATCCCCTGTGGGTCTCTGGAAGGTACCAGTAGCTAGTATCTGTAATGCTATTCAAGTCTTTGTTTCCACTGGGATGGGGTGGCCATGATTTCTCTAAGGCCTGAGGTAGGGGTGGTAGAGGTTGCATATTTCCTCCAGTGTTATCCTGTCCACCATGTATATCTCAGCAATTTGTGTGTCATGCAGTCTATGGTAAAACAAACAGTGTCTAAGCACCCTACTTCTTTCCCGAGGTCTGGCAGTAGTAGAGTAGCACCCTGATTTAAAGCCTGTTGTACACACCGCATAATAATAGCAGCAGTGACCCCTAACATGCTTTTTTTTCTAAGTGTAGTTGTTCTGTATTCCAAAGCGTTTCGGGTTAGAGGGCGAAAGCCAATACTGAGTGTACTCAATTGCTTTATAGCTTCCCGAATAGCTTTGCCATATTGGATTGGTTATTTAGCATGTACTTCAGCTCTTTAACACTATCATTTGAGTATTCTGCTGTTTATCTGTGTTTGGCAGCAAAACACGTAGTGTAAAGCCATTTAATGAATACCAAATAGTACTCCATCACGATAGCTACACTTCATGTAGCAGTTAATGAATTCAGACCCTTGTTTATTTATGTCTTGGTATGTCTGTAGATTGAGAAAGAGAAATGAGGGTCAGATAGAAGCACAATATACCTTTGATTTCTTTGTGTGGCATGGTTTTCAGTTCATCAGTGCTATGATTATTACATATGTTTTAACTTTGCATTTTCTAAAATAATTCAGTTCTTTATTTAAATTTTAACTGTCAGCAGACTTGAAGTGAATCCTAACTTGCTGATCTAGTCACTTCATTAACCACTGATAATGTCATATGTGTTTCTAAATAAGTTAATGTCCCATCTATCAATTTCTTCTTACAGTGAGTTTGTAGTTTAAAATGTGTAAGAAATAATTTATTTTATTGTGAGCATTTATGTTTTTCTTCTTTTACCTTCCCTTGTTTAAATTTTTTTTTATTTAATTTGATGTGTTCTTATTTAATTATTCCAAACTGTTTAAACAATGAACACAATGCTTAGCAAAAGCACTTGAAGAATTACTGACTGAATTTATTATTTCTTTGTAGGGATTTTATTTTTTTGTTGGGGTAGGAAGGTAAGTGAAAGCTGCTATGTATTGATAAATACTAAGCACTATGATTTTGAAAACAAAATGGAGGAAGTTCATGGATATTTAGGAAAGTTGGCTATGCACTCTTGCACCAAAACAAAGAATATGCAGCTAGGTCATAATCCACAGAAACATATAGCACTGTGGTACAGTGGTTGAAAACAGCAGAAAAAGGTGAATGTGAATTACCCCATAATGGCAGGCAAATGAAGAGTCACGGGCTAATGAATGCATTATGACATGTAAAGGAGGAGAGGAGAGGAGAAAGCAGTTTATGAAATGTCTCTGGTGGATGATTCTGAGTATAAAGGTAAACAGCATGCTGAATGCCATGATTTTACAGAAGCAGGTATGTAGGCAGCAGCAGTGACTTTCATGCAATAGTACTTTGTTACCTCTACCTGAGGTCTCCCTTATGAGCGGTATAGCCACACATGCCACATAACAGCAGATGATTTCTTTCCATAAGATCATAGACCAAGATTTATGAGACTGCCTTTCTATGAATGCTGATATCACACTGCTTGAACTGCAGAAATGAATGAACTTCTTATTCCTGTGAATATCAAGGAATGTGTAGGTCTTACTATACTATCTGCATTAATCTTCCTGAGACAGAGTAGGGACACATCTGGTGTATCACAAGAATCAGCCTGTATTATACTCAAGATGTTCCATAGTACATTGTTGTCACATGTGGATGAGCACATCTGCTTCCCAGTACTGCAGGGGGAGAGCCATCAACATGCATTGCTTCGAAATTATTGCAACAAATTGCACCCATTTGGCAAAAAGAGCTCCACCTGGTATCCAAGAACAGCACTGAATCAGTAGGAGTGACTGCCATTCCATCAGTTGTCAGAAGAAGCACACAGGGAGTCTGTCTGTGCAGCACCGTCAGTTCCCATAACTTCTACATATGGCAAACAGATTGTCTATATATTTGCATCCTGTTTGGAGATACCCTACAGACCCACCTAGTAGAAAAGTGCAGGCACAGTGATATGCCAACATATCCATGGTCACTTACATGACATATATACAAGACTGGTCCCCAAAGCTCTTCCTCTCTGTACTGTACTACAGGTGAAGCAAGATATTCCCAATTGCTCCAGTTGGTGATGCCAATATGGAGCACACAATGTATGGCTAAACAGCAGTATGGTATCACCAACACACAAGTCAGATATGTGGTAGAGTATGTGTTCAGTTTGCAAAAGACCTAGTTCTGCAGCGTAGGCACATCTGGGAGACTCTGTTACAGCCTGCCAGATATTTGTAGTATGCTGTATTCTGAACAGCATGATACACTAACATCAAGAAGACTAGCCAGCATCTATGGGTCCATCCAGAATTGTAGCAGCAGGACTTGATGTGACCACCATGACAACCGCCAGCAGCAACATCGACGGTAGTGGACAAACAGCTGCAGCCATTGCACAACTCTCCAGATGCCATCCTACACAGTATGTGACAGCACAGACAGAGTGACCCTGTCTAGTCCACCTTTATGGTTCTGACATATACTTAGCAGCATTGCAGTGTACCCCTACTACAGACTGCCAGATACTTGCACCATGTTGCAGGCCAGCCAGCATCCCTGTATCCTCCATTGAGTGCAGCAACACGACCTGATGCAACCACTGTGACATCCAGCAGAGTGATTAGTTGGCAAGAGAAAATCAACAGTAATCACATGGCTCCCATCCAGAAGGTGTCATGCAGAGTATATGGCTCTGTAGGCAAGGCAGCAATACCAATTCCATATATAAACAGTGTCAGATTAGTTTCATAAAGAAAAAAATATCATGTATGCAGAGTTATTTAATGTCTATGTTAGCAGAGCATAGTTGAATCACATATGTGTCAGACATCACCACATACAAAATGCAAAAACATGGGAGGGAGGTAATTAAGATTAGAGTCATCATCATTTGCATAGGTGCTTAGGTACCCATAGACACATGGCAGTATACAACATAGAGTGGTGGTGGAATCACAGTTCAGTAACGGAAATATTTGGATCATGGGTTGGAGTGGTACTGGTGTCAAATATGATCTCCTCTGTTGTGTGGATATGGTGTGACTATGGGACCATTCAGTGTGACAAATACAGTAAGGACTTGTCGGAAAGGTACTGTAGGACCATGCACCACTGTCCTAGTACTGTGAAAACAATGCAGTTGAGATGCTACCTCAAGTATGGATGTGGCAAAAACTGGTGGAATAGGATCTGTATGGCAGTTTCAATTCAATTGCCTCTCTCCAAGCAGCTGTGCACCATGGAGAATTTCAGTGTTGCTTCTGGTATGTGGGACACAGTGTTGGTTATCAAATACAGCCATTACATGAAGGCACTTGCCCAGAGGTATGAGTAACACTGGGATGCAGGGCACCAGTGGCTGCACTGGCTAACACATGCATGGAGGTGGCATTGGAAGGAACATGCCCTATCATGGAGAGCACAAGTCCAATCAGAGCATCTTCCCTGGATTTTATCATTTCCCAAAAGGCTATTCAGATGCTACATATCTCTATTTTGGTGTGAGTAGTTGTAGATTGTGTCCATATTATTACCCTGCACATCTACTGGTTGAGGCTGAGAGTCATCTGGAAGTCAGAGGTCTGCTTTTACAGTGTACAAGTCCATGACAAGTTGTTAGCCTGCTGTATTGTGAGTATTTCTATCTCAGATATAGTGCCCCTAATGGTGATGTCACCATGACATCAGTCAAATTGGAGACCACCTGAAACTAGGTTGCTACTATGTCCTGCTATTCAATTTGGGTGTGTGGGAAGCTGCACGGTAGTCCCAACCAGTGGATATAGAGATGGGCAGTGTCGATGGAGCCTGAGACTGTAAGTCACCTTGCAAACTGACTTCATCATTGGAGAATGTCTGGGAGACTACACCTGGCCTGTTGTTTTTGCCCAGCCTCTACTCGAATTGTGGGGTAGTGGTGTGCCCTGTAGAAGCAAAGGCACAATAAGACCATGTGGATACAGTTCAACCCACAATATTTCATATCCCACACCATGCATGTTAATGACACCTGCTTTTGCACAGCTGAATATGGTAACATTCAGCGTAGTTATAAAACTCCCAACTCCTGCTTAACCCAAAGAAAAACAGACATCTAGTTTTCTATCCTAAATTTCTGTCTCATGAAATACACAACTTTAAAATATACTCCCTCAGTAATACCAGTATAGAAGTGGTAACCAATATAAAACTATTTGGCATAACCATAGACAACAACCTTAAATTTGATTTACACATACAAAATGCCATCAAAAAACACACCAAAAACTAGGCTCACTCTACAGAGTTAAAAACTTCCTCACCTCCACATCCAGATGCACCTTTGCAAACAGTTATCTTCTTCCTTCTCTTCTTTATGGAGCCTCCATCTTCACTAATCTTCAAATCTCATTTGTCACATTCGACTTTAATAAAAACATATGACTCCAAAAGACCTTTGATGAACTTTATTGAATCAAACATAATAAGATAAAAGCAGAGTAAAATAAATGCATCATAACTTTCATCACATTTTCTTTGCAAATCATTAAAACATCATATGACATCATAAGGGCAGAGTAGCACTGCTCACCCCTACCGAATAAACAGCATCCTCCAACTGCTCGCTTATTCTTATACCTCAGGCAGCATTCAGCTGTTTGCCTTCATCCCCAAAACTTAATTTCCATCCAAAACCACCATGTGCCGCAGCATCCAACCAGTGACTTCCACCATTCCAAGCTTCCTTCCTTCAGAAATGTAGACCAGAGGGGGAACAGTAGAGGGACAAGTCTATCACTCTTCTCCACCCACCAGCCTGAACAGGCTCTTCCCCCTCATGAACTCCAGCTTTTAAACAGACCTTCCAAAAACAAACCCAAGTTCACATTAAACAAATGTAGACCAAAATCACTTAGATGAACCCCACGCTCCCTGAACCACATGGGGTCCTTGTCGGTAAACTCATTATGCTGTATTGTTCCCACTCCCATTATCGCCAACTGCTAAATCAATCTAAAATTTACAAACTTCTGTGCCCTCTCAACTGTAGCAAACTTCCTAGTATTCTTCCACATCAAGCAAGAAATAATCTCGGACCATACTACACACAAACCAGGGTAGGACTTCCTTAACGCTAACAACTACTCCTTAATCTGATAAACCAACTGAGACTTAGGCATCCGACCCAAATTGTTACCTCCCAAGTGCACAAGTAAAATTCCAGGAATCCTCGACTGAGTTCTTATCACCATAAATACCCGCAACAGCTGGTTCCACTTGAGCACTCTAACTCCATGCCAAATTACTCTCCAAATGAACAGATGTAACCCCAATTCAGGTCAGTTTTTCCTACCTGCAGCCCTTCTTGTGCTGCCCAATACACGTAAGAATGGCCTATGATGAGAATGTTCTCCCTAAAAAAATAAATAAAATTTAGTACTAAAATAAGCAATACCATCCCTTATCTAATGTAAGTCAAAAAGGCATTGGAAGACCTTCTCCTCACTCTTTTAATGACTTCAATCAAGGTACCCACTCTTGATAAGTCTGATACCCTCCCCATCCTAAAGGAATGAGTCAAACATCTGTCTCCTTCTAAACCCATACTACCCACTGCCTTTCTCATGACCACTAGAACTGTACCTTTGTTATCGCCCTACCCCCAATGACCAAAAGACTAATTCCTGAGACCTCCCTTTTTGAGCCGCTAACAAGTTCCTTGCCCATACTATCGGGCACATCTGTTCCCACCTATCCTTCAGCAAAACTAGTTGTGCACCCTTGCCCACCTGGTCACTCTTGGATGACCTCAACTGTATGTGAACTGTCCCCATCAGTAACAAAACATCATTTCAAACCAATGACCCTAACAGCTCTGATACCCTAAATGCACCAAAATACATCCAATCACTCAATCTTCACCCACACAACATGATTGCCTGCTCTCTTAAATAACCTAAACAAACCCTCCAAAAGCACCTTTAAAACCTGCTTAGTCACTGGCCAATGCCTGTCCCTGCCCAAGCCTTCCTCTCTATTCCACTCCCTCAACACTCGTCCCACCGTCCAGGACTTAGTAAAGTCTTTCAAACTCACCACTCGGGCAAACACACTAATTGCTGTCAAATCGACCCTGACTGATTTTACCACCTTACCTTGCACTCGAGCCCTAGCTAACTATCACAACAACAATTCTTCCAACCACATACTAGCCTCTTTAGCCAGCTGCATAACAAACCTGTCGAACTCATACAATGCCTTACCGTAAGCCTTTCTGGTGGACACAGACCAACACTGTTGCACCAGTTTCCTGATCACTTTAACCCAATCTGCCACACCTCGTCTGGTACCACCATATATTCCTCCTCTGCCATCATGCACACCTGTGAAGGAAAAATTAGTTAATAAACTTTGCAACACTAACTTACGTAATACCAACAACAAACATTCACACTTTGCAGTTTTAACCTGTAAGACTCGCACAACTGCAACACTGTCAAAATTTAAAGCTACCCTCCTACCCCTCAAATGCTCCTGCCACACCACAGATGCCACCCAAATCAGCATCAGCTCCAGGAAAGCAACATCCCGTTTCCATTTCTCTGGTCAGTCTGATGGCCCTGGCAGTGAAAACCACTGCCCCCGTACCAATGCCCCCAGCCGCATCAGTAAACAGTTGTAACTCCTCTTGATCTATCTACTCCCTTTGCCGAAAAGTAACGCCAGTGAACTGCTGCAAAAACTGTAACCACAAAGTTAAATCCTCCCAGACTAATTTATCAGTTTGCACCCAATGATGCTTACTTTTACCATCTTTCAACAAAATTGCTACCGACCTACAAAAAGACCACCCTGGGTGGACCACCAGACAAGCAAAATTCAATAAACCTAAAAGTTCCATAACATCCCTAACCTGCACCTTATCCCTAGCTTTCACCCAAAGTAACTTCTCCTTCAACCTAGTTATCTTCTTCCCAGGCAAATGAAACAACTCTTGGTCCACATCCACACTTAAGCAGAGAAAATCTAGTACCTTTGCCGGGCTTTCCAGCTAGTTCTTGGCCAACGGAACATTCAGTTCCTCACACATACTCACAAATTTATGCATAGCCGCTGCCGCTCCCTCTTTCCTTTCACCAACTAACAAAAACTTGTCCAAATAATGCACTGCTATTTGCTTATTCACTCACTGCTGCCATATCCAATGCAAAGCCATGCTAAATATTTCAAAGGTGGCACAGGATCCTGCACATCCCATTGGCATGGCTTTGTCAAAATAAATCTTATCCCCGCCACCATACTCAAAAATCGCCAATCCTCCTCTCGTACCGGGAAAAGGTGGAAGGCAGACTCAATGTCCACCTTAACCAGCCATGGGTCCCTAAAACCTCTAATGATGTGGACCCCATCGTCCAATATGGCATAACTCACCCTGGCATCTGCCTCAGCAATGAAGTCACTGACAGACTTCCCCTCCGAATAAGACAAGTGATGGATCAAATGAAATTCCCCTGGCTTCTTCTATGGTACCAGACTTAATGGCAAAATTGTAAAAGTCGAGATTAGAGGATTGTCAAAAAGACCCAATAACCTACGTGCCTGCCTCTCCTTCTCCACCAAGGCCAACAAAATATCCTCTCTCCCCCAAAATGACCTCAAATTACTTCCAACTACTCCATCCCCCACCAATTTTGACTTGATTGGAAACCCCATTGAAAAACCCTCAATCAATTCCCGTGCCACTGCTGGTTGCGGGTATTGCCTCAGCTACTACTACAGTCCTCCCTCTCCATAAAGGTGGAGCAACTACAGACCCTGGGAATTATCACCCCATTAGCCTGATGAGTCTGATATGTAAGGATATGGAGCGCATCATCTTGGACCTAATTAACAAAGATATAGGGAATCTCCAAACTCTAGATCCCATGCAGTTTGGTTTTGTGAAAGGTAGATCATGCCTGCTCAACCTGGTTGACTTCTTTGAGTCACCAGAGCTGTGCATGAGGGCAAGGCAGTTCATGCAGCCTACCCCGATCTGACTAAGCCCTTTGATAACATTCCCCACTCAGGAATTATTGATCAACTCACCAAACTAGGCATCAACCCCTATATCACTAGATGGGTTGCAAACTGGTTCACAGATAAAACCCACAGTGTGAACGTAGCAGACTCCAAGTCAGATTGTTTACCAGTCACGAGTGGATTGGTCCTGGGACCTCTCCTGCTTGGCATCTACTTCTCAGAAGTCTAGGCCAACACAGATGGACTCTGGCTGACCAAGTTCACAGACGACCGCAAGCTGGGAGCCGTTATTAACTCCCCAAATGATGTAGACATACTACAGAAAGGCCTCACTGAGCCCAGTGACTGGTGTTGAAACCATGGCCTTAAGCTTAATGCCAAAAAATGCATCGTCATCCTCTTTGGGAAAACTCAGTTCCCACTAATTACCACATTAATGGGAGCCCACTGAACACTGAAGGCATTATAAGAGATCTGGAGACACAGGTTGACAGCAACCTCTCCTCTGACCAAAACATTGCCACTGTGGTTAGAAAGTCCTTCTATGTGGGACATCTCATTACCAAGGGTTTTGCATCCAGGAAAAAAAGAGGTCATCATCTCTCTCTCTCTACTCTTACCTCATTAGCCAATTCATCGAGTACAATGCCCCATTTGGAATGTACCTCACTAGACACATGAAACAGCTGCAAAGACCACACAAGTACCTCACAAAGATGATCCTAGTCCTTAAACACATGTCCTACATGGACAGACTCAAAAAACCCCAGCTATTCTCTGTCTCATATCATCTACTAAGAGGCAATCTCTGCTTGACTTACAAAGCCATGTCTGACCCAGCTCTGTTAGAAATGTTACATCTAAGGAAATCCAAATCCCTCTACACCACATGCTCCAGAGACCCCGACCTCATTACCACAATCAACAGAACATGCTGGAGGGACAGGTTATTAACCCAGAGACTGCCCATAGACTGGAATAGACTTCCCACACATGTCAAGCAGAGTACCTCACTGGCCCTCTTCAAGAGAAATCTTGATAAGTGGATGGGAAATAGAAAGTTCACCCCAGGGATCACTGCAATGGCTCTACTTGATACAGGCACTGGGAACTAACGTTGAGCGGCACGATGCCAGGGCAGTTCTATGGTCTAAGCATGTAAAGGCTCCAAGGCCATTAGCCTAGTACACACCTATGAACCTATGAGCCTGTATTTTAACAGGAGAATGTGTCCCCAACTCATCCCCTTCACCTGCAAAAACAATCCCCTCTTTGACCCTAAAAATTACCCCTGCTGGGTACCCCTTGCAATCCAGCTGCTGTCCCCCCTGACCCAACCTGACCATTAAAGGATGATGTTCATGCCCCTAATTGGCCCTCATGCCTACCATAGCACACTGATGGATGTACTACTGCAAACTTCAAGCAAACATGCGCAAATCTACAAGACATCCAAGCACATCTCCCTGCACTGAAAGGCCAACATACTCCAATGCCTCCGTCTCCCACCTTATTTCCTCTAAGGCCCATGCCGAAACTGTCCATCATAGTGGACAGCCATATATTCGGGTGCCTCACCTCCCAGTGCATAGACCTATCAACCACGTTCCTCTTGTGAAATTTCTGGTCATACCACAACTAACCATTTCCCACATGCAACCTTTGGGCCTCCTGTATCATCACAAAATTAGGCAATAATGGAAGGGCCATCACAAGTATCATTCTCCAACCACACTGCCATGTAGTAAACAAACCCCAAAACCCAATTATCCCAATTTCTCAACTCCTCCCAAGAGCCATTAGGGCTGCCAGGGGATCCTTCCCATTTGCCATCTCTGCTTCTAACAAATGATCTATCCAAACTGCATCAATAACTCAAATATGTCCACTTATTCCCCTTTCCAAATTTTTTCCTTTACTGTAGGTGGTATGTCGGGGAGTTAGAAAAATTGCAGCCCCCTCCTGTCCCAGTGCCTGCAAAGCCAGCCAGTCTATTGGTCATGTCCCAAAGTCTGACCCTACCTCATCCAAACAAGGGTCAACATCCTCCCCAGGTGACAATAAAACACCTACCTGAATGGGCTGCCCGGATTTGGAATCTGCTCCTTAAAGCCATACCCCCTTCCCAGTAGGTTCTGGAGCCCCCTGCTGTCCCACAAAATCATCTGATGATGTATTCAAGTTGTTATCCCCTCCTCCCGCTCCTGCCACACATCTAGAGCTTCCATGCCCTATACCCCCAACAGCCCCTGATGTGTCCACTCCCCCAGTAGAGATCATGACAGCATTACCTGCAAGTGCTGCAAGAGCTGAATCCACCACTGAAAACTCTGCAGTCAACTCCTGACTGGGTTGTAACTGGCACCTTCTTTTTCCTATGGCTGCCTTCTTACTTCTCGCCATCTGCCACTTCTTACAACTACTTTGGTCCGGATTCACTGCTGCTGTAGTGTCATTGCAGTGAATCTCTCAGAAAAGGTCCCCTGTCTGAGCCACAATGCTTGCCCACTTTTCTCACAAGGCCTGAACATCTGGCATCACTCACTGCATATAAAAAGAGATATGAAACCTGTAAGTAAACCAAAGTCACTTAAGATGCTAAGTATCTGCACCTACACTATAATTATTTTGACCGCAATGAAACACCTACCCCACAAATAGTAATCTTTATCCCATGTAGCTAGTAATTTGTCCATAAAACCCCTAACAATATCATCCTTTTCCAGTTAAGATTCCAAATTATAAGTGCCCTGGTAAACACGAAGCATGACAGATAATTAAGAAAATTAATTGCATGTGATACCCCCCACACACATATAAATGGGAACCTAAATACAAAAAACCCTTATCCCAACATATGTGTGACTTGACCCAACAATCTTGAATGCATTGGCCATAAAAAAAATAAAATAAAATAAAAAATAATTCGGGCAAAGCCTAAATAATGGGGTTACACCTGTTCAAATTAGGACAATTTTAAATATTGCTCTTATAGACTCAGACAGTTGATAGCTAAAATTAGGCTGTCAGTCTGCAGACTGTTACAAGCCTAGTCAATAAGTAAAGTTAGAATCAAACCCTGTATTCAGTAACTGTGAGCTTCAGACCTTAACCATTGTGCCAAACAGCTGCTTGTCCTAATAATATGCTCCTCATCCTCCAAACTCTTTAGCTGTGATGACTATCACTATTTGTAACTGCACTCCTCCAGGTTGCCCATGAGTTGCAAAGAAACAAAATGTTTGCTAGCAGACCAGTCCCAAAGAAAGAGGCAAAAGTGGACTTCTACAAAAATCCGCAGAATGAGAGAACCACTGCACATGAGCAGCAGCGACTGCAATCTGTGGACCACACTGCCTGTGAAAAACCCCTACCACCAGACCAAATAAGTCCAGGAGAGGACTGCAGAGAAACCCGTCACCCCCTGATCCTTATCCATGCCTGGTTGAAAGGGGGGGGTGATGTGATCTGAAGTTTTTTTTTTTTAATATATCTATATATATCTATATCTATCTCTCTCTCTCTCTCTATATATATATATATATATCTATATATATATATATATATATATATATATATATATATATATATATATATATATATATATATATATATATATATATATATATATATATATATATATATACCGCTTAAAATCTAAGTAATAAAACCACACCCCCGAACATATACAAAAACGACACCGACAAAACACCAAAACGGTACAAATCAACCAAATAAACACATAGCTGACAACACACCACAAATCTAACAAATACAACACGCACAAACCACAACAAACCAAAAACCACATACAAAACGCACATACACCAACAACTACACAACAAACAACAAACAACACACACACAGCCAACCACACACACACTGACACAACTAAAATCCTAACCCCCAAACCCACTTCTCCGTCACACTCCTACACCTACTCAAACCCAATACTGAAACTACTTCACTGCCCTAACGGCCTAAACCCTACTCCCTTATCCGCCCCCTAACCCAAATCCTAACTCACACAACTACTTCACTAACCCTCACCACAATCCTAACACGCACTTTTAACCTACCCTATCCCACAGACCCCAATATCCCACACTAACCCCACTTCACCACCCTATCACCGTCCATCCACCGCATACCACACCTGCTTTTCCCATGTGTGCATCCTCGGTTGCGGTGCTCTTTTTCCGGCTGGTCGGGTCTTCTGAACTGTCGATCTTTCCCGTCGTGGTCGGTCTTCTGAACTGTCGATCTTCTGGGTATATATACATATATATATGAATATATATATATCTATGTATATATATATATATATATATATATATATATATATGTATCTATCTATATCTATCTATATATATATATATATATATATATATATATATATATATATATATAGATATATATATTTAGGTTGGTACTAGGCTATCGGCCCTAGGGCCTATGCAAGCCTAGCCATAACAATTCCCTGGATATTTCTTCCCACAATATTTACTTCTCTGGGCCCCTGTCTAGCAGGGCGACTGACATGATCCCCGGGGTGAATTTCCTATCTCCCATCCAATCATCAAGGTTCCTTTTGAAGAGGGCCAATGAGGTGTTCTGCTTGACATGTATGGGCAGTCTATTCCAAAGTATGGGGAGTCTCTGGGCCAGGAACCTATCCCTCCAGCATGTTTTGTTCATTGTGATGACAAGGTTTAGATCCCTGGAACGGGTGGCTCTGAGGGATTGGGATTTCTTTAAGTGGAGCATGTTCAACAGCTCAGGGTTTGACGTGGCCTTGTATGTTAAGCAGAGATCGCCTCTGAGTAGACGATATGCCACAGAGTATAGCTGGAGTTTTTTTAGACAGTCAGCATATGGCATCTGCTTTAGGCCTGTGATTCTTTTAGTGAGGTATTTCTGTGGCCTTTCCAGCTGTTGCAGATGTCTTGTGAGGTACATACCAAATGGGGCATTATACTCTATAATGGGTCTAATGAGGGATGAGTACAGTGGGACAATGACCTCCTTTTTTCTGGATGAAAAGCCCTTAGTGATGAGGAGTGCCACAAAGAAGGATTGCCTGACTGTTGTGGCAATGTGGTTATCGAAAGTGAGGCCACTGTCCGCCTGTGTCCCTAAGTCTCTCATCACACTTTTGATGTTTAGTGTCCTGCCACCTATGTGGTAATTCATGGGTACATGTTTTTTTCCAAAGGGAATAACTATGCATTTTTTGGCATTAAGATTGAGCCCATGGCTCTGGCACCAGGCATCTGTTTCTGTAAGGCCTTTTGTAGAATATCCACATAATTTGGGGATTCAATAATGGCTACCAGTTTGCAGTCATTTGCAAACTTTGTTAGCCAGAGTCCTTTAGTGTTGGCCTGTACTTCAGGGAAGTAGATGCCAAACAAGACTGGTCCCAGGACTGAACCCTGAGGTACTCCACTTGTCACTTGTCTGGAGCTGGACTTGGAGTTGGCTACTTTTACAGTCTGGGTTCTGTCAGTAAGCCAGTTGGCAACCCATCAATTGACATAGGGATTTATGCCCAGCTTAGTAAGTTTATCTATGATTCCAGAGTGGGGGATGGTGTAGGAGGCCTTGGCAAGGTCCAGATAGGTTGTGTGGACTGCCTTACCCTTGTCCACAACTCTGGAGACTGATTCGAAGAAGTCAATCAGATTCAGGAGACAAGATCAGCCCTTCACAAGCCCAAACTGGGTGGGGTCCAGTGTTTGATGGTTGCCAATGTCTTTGCTTATAAGTTCCATGATAATGTGTTCCATGCTCTTGCAGATTAGGCTTGTTAAACTGATGGGACAGTAGTTCCTGGGATCCAAGGCGGATCCTCCCTTGTGGAGTGGGATAACTGTAGCTGTGTGCCACTCAGTGGGCACAAAGCCTGAGGTGAAGCTATGATTAAACATGACACTTAGGTGAGGTGCCAGTTCATTTTGTAGTTCATGTAGTACATAGCTTGGGATGTCATATGGTCCCACGGATGCTGTATTCTTAGCTTTGGAGAGTGTGGTTTCTACCTGTGTGGCCATGATTATTGGAATTTGGCAATCTTTTGGTATTGAGATGGGCTCTTTAGGGGGTGAGAGGGGTGTGAAGTTGGCACTAAATCGATCTGCCAGGATATTGACAATATCCTTGGGATCAGTATATTTAATGCAATTCTGTTGTAGCTCAGAGCAGATCTGAGCATTGCCATTTAGATTCTTGACATAACTATAGAATGCCTTGTGGTTGTCTTTGGAATCTTTGGCAATTTTATTTTCGTAACTAGCTTTTGTGGATTTTATGAGGGATCTCAGCTTCTTACTGAGGCTGATGAGGGAGTTTTTTGCATCCAGGGATTTTCCTCTTTTTTGCAACAGTTTCTTCCTTCTGTTGTATAGTTTGTTTATAGCAGGGGACTACCAGATTGGCTTCCTTTTTTTGGAGAAGAGCATCTTTGTTCTATTTGTGATGGCACGATTCATGCACAAGTGGATGTGCTTGTACAGTGCCTTAGTGTAGGATTCTTCAGTCGAACTTCCAGATCCTGTCTGCATGGGTGTTGTGAAGTTTGTCACTTCTGACTTCAATAGCTTGAAGTTGGCTTTGGAGAAGTTTTTTAAGGAGGTTTCCTTACTGGGGGGTGGGGGTGGGATTTGGATGTCAAGGGTGAGTTGCTTATGGTCAGACCTGACCAATGAGGGGGTGAACACTGGTGTGGAGCATCTATCTCCCATGTTGGTAATGACCAGGTCTAGGATATTGGAGCCCCTGGTGGGACAATGGATTAGTTGATCCAGGGCATTGGAATTTATGAATTCCAAGAACCGTTGGGAAAAGGAGTTGGTACTCGAGTAGTTTTCTCAGTTATTGGCAGGGTACTTGAAATCACCCAGTATTAGGGTGCTTGGTTGTATCTTAATATTTTCCAGTATGTTTAGAAAGGTGTAGTGAGAATCTTGGGGCATGGTGGGGGATCTATAGCAAGCTACAATTTGGATTGCAGTCTTACCTAGTGTTAGTTACACCTGGAGAATTTCAGATGCATTGTGTTGGGCAACTAGCCTGGAGGTTTGAATATCCTTGGTGAATATGGACACTCCTCCACCTTTAGTGTTTCGGTCTTGGTTTTGTGGCCAAAATGTGTGGTAAGAATTGTAGCCTGGTATTGCAGGGGTGCTCTCTGAAGCCTTGAACCAGGTCTCAGTTACTGCACAGATATCGATGTTCTCCATTTTAGGAGTGCCTCGAGAGAGTGCATTTTGAGGTTTAGACTTCTAGCATTGAGTAGCATTACCTTCAGATTTTGCATGCTTGTATCTGTTATGGTGGTGGTTTTATCCTTTGAACCATGCTTAAAAAAGGCACTATAGGGGTGGCAAGAGCTTTAGCCAGTAACCTGAATCCCAGGGGTGACAGGTGCAGACCATCTCTGGCAAAGCATCGTGGTTTGTCAATCATGTTGTCCCAGGCAGACAAATACTGGATCCCCTTTGAATGACATCAGAAGCTTAGCCAAATGTTGAAGTCAATCATTTTGTCCTTATACTGTGGTATCATTCTGGGCGAAGGCTGGATGCTACTCAGGCTAGGGTCATACCTGCCTGGGTCACATGATTCAAGAGCTCTTCCATGTCTCTTTTCATGTAGTCCAGGGAGGTACATCTCAAGTCATTCACTCCAGCATGGACAATGACAGAGTCATATTTGTACTTGTTGTGGAGTGACTTGAGTGCATGCATTATATGGTGGATCCTGGCACCCGACAGGCAGCTGACTGTAATTTTCTCCTTGTTCAGCCTGGTGAGTGGGACATCAGAGTGCCTGACTATAGAATCACCTATGACTAAAGTGTTGGGTACATTGTCTTGCCATAGGGGCTGTTGTTGGGTGGCACACTGGTGTTGTGAGCTATGTGTCACTTTGGTTGTGACTGGTGTTTGTTTGCGTTTTGGCTTCAGAGGTCCTTGTTGCTTGGGCAGGTTATTGTTAAGGGCCTCCGCATACGTGGGTTTAGTTTTGCTATGTGTGGGTGTTGATGGTGTGGGTTTTGAAGGGCTATGAGTTGCTTGAGGTGTAATGCAGGTGTTAACCTTCTCCTCTTGACTGTCTAGCACAATCTTGGCCGGAGAGAGCTTTGCTTCCAGTTTGGCTATGTAAGTGCATCTCTCGCAGGTTGTAGTGTTGGGTGGTAGGAGGAGAGGATTGTCTGTGTACATGAGGCAGTTGCCGCATTGCCCCAGTATGCCCAGATTCACTAGGTGGACAGGAGAAATCACTGGAAGCTGACCCTTGGACATGCCTGTTTAGGTGCTTTTTTGTAAAGTTTATGAGTTGTTTTCCCTTACCTTTGCAAGGTACTTTGCAATTATAGGCTGTTTAGTGCCTATGATTAATTTCTCCTTATTGACAAGGAGAGCTGAGTGCTTGTATCAGTTTCAAGCTTCCTAGTGCTTTCTAGCAGGTTCTAGAGCAAGTGCTAGTCACAGGGGTTCAGATTTTAGTGCTACTACTGAGAAACCAGCTAGTTTTAAGGGAAAATTTGAAGAGCAGACTTTCTGGCACCTGGAATAGTTTAACTGTAGCCTTGCAGTGCTGCACGATGTGAAAAATGTGCAAACACACGCATTTTTAAGCCAGAAAGTTGAAAGGAATAGAAATCAGCCCAAAAAGGCTAATAAAATTGCAATTTCAGAGCTGGAAACCACTCCTCTAGTGTTAGATAGGCAGTACAATGCTCACCAGTCCCACTGGTAGGCAGTAGGACTTCCCTCTACCAAAGCAAGGTCTGGATAGCTCTGAGCACAGAAAATAAAGTCCTGAGACAAGCAAAGCCTGGGATATGGACTGGCTAGAAAAGGTGGGAAACGAGCAAACAAGATAGTATTTTTTTTTGTTGAAACGGGCTAAACAATGCAATAATACAGTAAATAAACACAGAAAGGCTAAAACACGAGTGTGTAGTCCTAAACAGTAAATGCAATTAAAACTTTACAAAATTAGAAATTTAAAACTTTTTAAATGAAGCAAGGCAAGTGCACAAATGAATAACTATTTAAGAGGCAGTAACACAGCAGAATAAGTAGCTAGTCTACATATACAGAGAAGTATATATATATACAGAAAAGCAGCTAAAACGCACAAGCATTTCAGATGCAGTGCAAGCTACAGCACTTGAGCTGTAGCAATATTAAGGCAATTACAGTTATAATAAATGCTCTAAAATATACTCTATATTTCCAAAATGTTTGAGAAATCAGAACACAAGGAGATTCAAGCAATTTTTTTTTTTTGAATGGGAAAAAGGAGAAACAGAAGGCCTTATCAAATGTTTTCTCTACAGTAGAGGCGGGCAACTGCAATGCCACCAAGTATAACAGCAAGACACCAGCTGGGAGGGAGGGTGGAGACAATACTAAAACTATTAGCCTACAGACAGTAAGCACTACAGAAAGCCACAGAATGAAAGTTTTTAAACAGATAAAGATTTGTAAAGATACAGAATGCTTTTAACTGCAAAGAAATCAGTTACCCGTGCAGATAAGTTAATAGCAATAAAATACACTCAAAAACTAAGTAACAGGCAATAAAAATGTATTATATAAATTGCTAGAAACAATAATCAGTATAAATAATAAAAAAAAAACAGGATACTTATATATCTCAGCTAAGAGTTTTAGTCAACACCTCACATCCACTCTGCTCAGTGTGTATAGACAGAAACGTCTCAAAGTTAGGGCTTAAATACCAGAAGAACAACTTTTTTTTTTTTTTTTTTAAGAACCAGCCCCCACTAGCCAGCAGCCAATTAACACAATCTAGCCAAGGTAAAGAAAGGCTTCAGCTAATTCAAGATGGCCGGTTCATGTGCTTTGAACAATCACTGTATAAACAAACAAGCCCAGAGCCAACAATTCTGAACTAAGACAAATAATACTAAAGCTATTAGCCTACAGACAGTATGCACTACAGAAAGCCACAAAATGTTAGTTTTTAAACAGATAAAGATTTGTAAAGATACAGAATGCTCTCTCCCTCTCTCTCTCTCTCTCTCTATATATATATATATATATATACATATATATATATATATATATATATATATATATATATATATATATATATATTAGTATGTGGGCATCACTGTCTGCAAAACCGCATCACTGTCTGCAAAACCACCACCACCAAGCTGACTGGAACAGGAAAACAAGCAGATCCCATCCTTCACCGCTCTGATGGGTGACCCAAAAAGCTTGTCCACCCAGCAAAATGTACTGGAGGACACTGACTGCAGCCTCTAGCCCACCAGGTTGCTAAAAAGAGGAAAACCAACACCACTGCACTACGGAAAGGTGGAGAACCCACAAACAGACACCAGGAGTTTACCATCCACCTCTGTACCCTCCCAATTCACCCAATCACAAGTAACATTTAACATTTCCTTGGACAGTAACCGTATTTGTAGAAACTAGAAGTACAGGGCTCCTCAGACTAAAGGAGACATAGTGCAAAGAACCACTAGACATCAATGAACATATCATAAGCCCTACCTAAATGGATTCAGAGGAGACAAAAAAAAGGGATATCAAGGCCCACACACCTACCAGGACAGGGCACCAAGAGGCAATCATCACTCCCTCACCACAGCTGGATATAAAACAGGTGCCCAAGAAAAAACACTACCTTCAGTCCCTAAACATCTATCCTGACTATGCAAAATGGCTTAATTAACCATAAAAACACTCTCAGGCCCCAAACTAATAAAGCTGAGGAAAGAAACAAAGCATCAATGCATCTAATACTATCAAACCAACTGCTGCCTACCATACTATATCCCTTAAGCCCACAACCAAGCCTATTCCACTTAATATGTATATATATATATATATATATATATATATATATATATATATATATATATATATATATATATATATATATATATATAATTATAGTACCTACCTCTCTCCTCTTGTGAAACACCCAAGGACTACCTTTTCACCATACACCTCAGGTCATCTCGGACATGATCCTGTCAGCATCAAAATCACACCAAAATGTGCTCTCTCGGACAATTCTTAAGAGACAATATTCAAGTATTTGTAAATTGAATAAAAGCAAAGAAAATGTATCCATCAAATGGATGCTATCAGAGATGAGTTAAAAGAGAGAGGCTATGATGAAAAATTGTTATATAGTATGAAGAAAGAGATAATGAATTCAAGAGATGCAGAAATTCCACATTATTTTAGTGGGAAAGGTACCTTGAATGAGAATAGAAGACAAAGGACAAATGAGAACGTACTTTGGTATCTTACTACATATTGCAGATGTAGTGATGGTGTGAAAAAAATAATTATTAGAAGCTGGAGTATTTTCAAAAGTATTCTAGAATTACTAGATATTCCTGATAAACCTAGATTTTCTTATTTCAACTGTATGAACCTAAAACAACTTTTATGTTATAAAGATATCAAATGTGGAAATAAGAATAAATTTGCTATGAAACAGGGTACTTTCCCTTGCTATGGTTTTAGCTGTTGCTCCTCTATTAATAGTAATTGTAATTTCATACATCCTGTTACTGGGAAAACTTATGTTTTTGAATGTTCTCCTATGTGTAATACTTCCAGTATGGTGTATTTGTGAACATGCCAAAGCTGCTCAAGTTTTTATGTAGGTAAATCTACTAGATGCCTCAGGGATAGAATAATAGAGCATAGATCTGACATAAGAAGGAATAATTTAACAAACTCATTGGCAAAACATATTAATGAGAATGACTCTAAACATAATTTTACTTTTAGAGTTCTGACTACAGTTCATAAGAACATAAGAGGGGGTGACATAAACAATAAACTTGAACTAAAATAATATGAGTGGATTGTATTACTGCAGGCAGATACCTTCCCAGGAATCAATAAGATGGTTACATTGAAACCTGTTCTAAAGAATAGAATGATTCACTTAAAATAAAATAAACTATTAATTTTGTTATATTTTTTATATAAATATTCAACAAGAGATGAGCAACTACAGCTGATATTTATATTTTAAGTGCATATTCTTTTAAGTAATAATGATTGATGTCATTGGTTTTGTTATTTTATTGGTTGTGCTTAATTGAATAACTAATTAAATGATGTATTTAAATGTGGATACGACTGTTTTATCTTGCACTGATGAAGGGTTATTGTACCTGAAAACTGCTTTTTTGTGGATAAATTTTATAATACATTGTTCCAGTTGTTTTTCTTGATATTCTGCTATTTACGAACTGCTACTTCACCAATGCTCTTATTGTTACTGCTCTCTCAGACAATTCTCTGCCTCAAAAACCCTTAAGCCCCTCTCCACTCCTACCTCTCTTCCTCCCGTCCATCTTTCAGCCATTTAACACCTTCTTGTCCTAACTGCCTAACTGTGCTTATAACTTGCCTTTCCAGCCTTTTCATCTAATATTTCACCCTCTCTTATCTATTCTACTATACCCCCACTAAAGATGTCCCATGACAAATCTGTTTGTTCCAAACATCATTTACTCAAAAACTTAAACAATTTAACAATAAAATAGCCAGATTTGCATCAAATTCTCACTGCCGTACCCACCATTGCACTACGTTGAAAACAATTAACTGGTTAGAACTACCCAACTGCCTAAAATATATTCAACTAATCACCACACATAAAATCAGTTATTAACCAACTGCCCAGCCTTAAATTCTGTACTACAAAAACACTCCCCAGAACGCCCCCTGTGATCAAGTAACCAAGTTCAACTCACTGTTCATAAACCACTTAAATCCGCAGGGTATTCTCTGTATTCTCACCCAGTAGATAAAATATGGAACACTATGCTAACATCTATAAGGATGGACACACCCCTCAAATCCTTCACACAGTCTCTTAAAAACTATCTTAAAAATACATGGTACTGCTCATGTTCTACACCGGGTAAATCAAATAGCTCCTTAATTTGTAACTGTAACAGCATTACCCTCAATCTTGTTATTATATTTTATACAATTGATAATTTTTTGCCTCATTTGCCTATAACTTACAGTACTAGTGTCACTATACCATCGGTAAATTTTCGTTCTCCCTTTTGCTTCTTCCTTATCCATACCCCACACGTTACTAATTAAGTTTCCATCTCCTTCTTTCCCTGTATCCTATAATTTCCCTTCCTCTCTCAACCCTGTACTATAAGATATGTATACTAAGTATATTATAATAAACAAAATACATATAACTATCAAGCAGAATCATACTGATCTGAATTATATAATTGTAAAGATCACTTGTCTCATGTATATAGTCTCCTTAGTAATATCTAATATCTATAATCAATGTGCAAATATATTTAATCTAATATATGTAAAAATGATGTGCTGTCTAGTTTATTGTATATTCTTTCTTGTATGTGAAAACATTAATTGTTGCTCTGTAATAATTAATGTAATACGCTAATTGTTTCTGGAGATTTTCTCCATGGGCTTCCACTGAAAATGGGAGCCCACACAGTCAGGCTTTCCAGGTAAACAAATGTCAATTAAATAATAAATAAAATATGCGACCCCTACGTGTGGAGGCCCATAAATCTTTGTGCCAATGTGTCTATGAAATACAAAGGCAGTGGTTAGAGTAAGCAAAATGATGTTGCAGCTATTTCTGTTGCAGGTTGCTTGTTGGAAAATGATAACTCACCTGGCTGTTGCCCATGAGAAGCAGGTGATATCTGGCAACTTTTCAGCATGTATCACTATGACCTAGCAAACGTCTAATCAATCATCATCATCCTCATGCAGGGATACCAGAAATGATTTGACCTCCCTGAGTAAAACACATCATGTTGACATCCCTGTCTCAGTTATAAGTTCATTATTCCATAGGTTTACACTAGGCTAATGACCACCAAGGTTTTTACAAGCCATGCTAGTCATGCAACCCAACCCAGTTTTTTTTTTCCTTGAGTTCCTTGGATGTCTATATGGTGGAGTATGTTAGTAAAGTCATAGCTAAGGGTTATGTGCGGGAGTATGTTTTTTGGGGATTAATTCACTTATTATTGACCTCTGTTAATCAGAGACATGGGTGGTAATTTATGATTTTTTTATCCAATGATTAAGGCTTCTTTTGTCTAGGGTCAGGGATGAATTCTGCTTCATATAGATTGGGAGCTTATTCCATAGTGCAAGGATCCTTTGCGGCACACATCGGTCTCTTCTCTCTTCTATATATGCCACAGGCAAACTTCATCTCCTTGGATCTAGTGTTTCCTGTGATGTTTGTTTTGTGGATGTGCAAAAGATTCATCAGAGCTGGATGTGAGGATGCCTTGCATGCTAGCCATAGATCATCTCTCAGTAGCTTGCAGGAGTCTCAGTATAAGACCTTAAATGATCTATGTAGGACAGGATATTCATACCCTGGATTCTCCTGGTGAAGAACATTTGAGAGCATTCCCACTATTGCAACTGCCTGGTTAAGTACATGCCAGGGGGGCATTGTACATAATGATGGGTCTGATAAGGGCTGAGTAAAGTGGCCCGATAACTTTGCTGGACCTGAATGCTATACTTTTGCTTACGAGTTGGGTGACATAGAATGAGTTCCTTGCTATCATAGCTACGTGTTGGTCGAAAGCCAGATTAATATCTACATATGTTCCCAGATCTCTAACTAATGGATTAACTCTTAGGAGTGTTTTTTTGATGGTGTAATTAGCCTGGATGAATGATTTCCCAAACAGCACTATAATACATTCCTTTGCATTGAGTTTTACTCCATGGCATTGGCACCAGTCATTTGTTTGTGTTAGCCCCACTTGTAAGATTTTGCTGTCATGGAGGGGAGGGAATCTATGATAGCTCCCAAGTTACAGTCATCTGCAAACTTGGTGAGCCAGATGTCTTTGACATTAGCCTTTATTTCCAAGAAGTCATTGCCAAATAGAAGCAGGCCAAATACAGAGCTATGGCGTACTAAGGTAGTGACTGGTCTCCTGATGGAGATGGTCTCATCAATCCTGACTTTTTAGGTCCTATTTGTGAGTCAGCCAGCCAAAGATCCAGTCAGTTATGTAGTGATTTATGCATGTTCTGTGAGTTTGTCAATAATATCTGACATGTATTGAATGCCTCGGCTAAGTCAGGGTAGGTGGTATGCCCCATTTTCACCACTTCTATAGTCTTGTTGACCCTCTTGAAGAAGTCTACCAGGCTGAGCAGGCAAGACCATCCCTTAACAAAACCAAACTAGGAACGGTCCAGTGTGTGCAGGACACCATTGTTCTTGTTGATCACATCCATGATAATTCATTCCATGGCTTTGCATATCAGACTTGACAGTCTGATGAGTCTATAGTTTTCTGGGTCAGTTGATTGTCCATCTTTATGAAGACGAATGACCATTGTGGCCTTCCATTCACTTGGCACAGACCCCATTTTGATGCAAGTTGAAAAGTGCCTCAAGTGGACCTGATAGGTCTTGCTTTAGGCCATTTACAAGGTAACCAGGGATATTGTCGGAGCCCATTGAAGCAGTGTTTTTGGCAGTGGAGAGCACCACCAGGTGTCTGCTCTCTGTTAGATAGAATTTCACAGGGGTTAGTGAGGGGTGAAGTTAGAGCTAAAGTTATCATTTGCTATGTCACCTTGGTCAGAGAAGGTTTTGCCATTTACCACCAGTTCTGTACACTGCTGAGTGTTACCTTTATGGTTCCTGACATAGCTGAAGAAGACCTTGTGTTATGTAGTGCTGCTTCTGTGAGGCCAATCATGCCATAACATCTGCATCCTTATGACATTGACATGTGATGCAGTTTCTCCATCCATGGCATTTACATATTTGCACCATTGTTTCCCAAACATACTCTCAGGCTAATGGATGCCCTCTCTCCTAAACAGCCATTGCCCATGTGTCTGGAATGCTTATAGAAAGACATCATTCTCTGCAGGACTGAACTTGTACATCCTTAAGCATCCACTACCATCGAGGGGCATATGTACACAAGGATAACAAGACAACATAGGCTAAAAAGGCATGTGTGGTTGCACAAAGGTAGCAAAATCACAGTGGGACTAAGATGGCACAATAGGTCATTACAAAGTTACTACTGGACTGGTACAGTGTGAGTGATACATATATTTTTCACACATGGTATTTCTGATGATTATCAAAGTATGCTGAATTACATGTAGACTTGTGCAGGGATTTGACTTGTGTATGTGGCCTAAAGGATCCAGTGCATGCTGCACTGTATGTGGGTACCCTTATAGTATGTTTGCTGATACATGCATACATGATTGGCACATGGGGTGAAGATATAATTCTAAGGTAATGTGTGCTGAAGTTGTACCTGTAGCACAGAGCTCAATATTTGGGTTATAATGGGACTCCACAGTTGTGTGCAGGTGTCTTTTTGTAAGTCAGCAGGATTCATACTGATGCCGTGTATCCATTAGTCTTATCATTGCTTATTTCCATGCACAAATATGAAAGATGTTATTATGGTGTAAACAATGCAGGACTGCTTGATAGTGTGGTAGTGGCTGTCTTGTTGCAGTTGCCAGCCATCCCCTGCTGGAGTTGCACATGAACAGATGCACGACTACAGTGGCATACACCTGTAACACAGCTTAGGACTGACTGTGTGGACTGGGGATGGGTGTCTGTGTCAATGGACTGGCATCACCTGCTAGGGTTATAAGAGAACAAGTTTCTGAGTACAATGTGGTGCAGCATTAGGTGGCTGTTGTAACATGAGTAGCACTGTAATTTATCCTTAGACTAACAACCTACAGGATGCATTACACCATGTGATACTTCTAATACATCTCTAACTATATTACTGCAGACCACTGTGCACCTACTGTGGGCTAAATCCAAGGAAAGGGCTGCATCTGTGCTGCTGCTGTGTTTACAGAAAGTGATTCAAACTTCTCAAATGTCTCTGTTGCTGATTTTTCACTGATGTGTTTTGGAATTGAAAGTGCCAGTTTGGCTGTGACAATCACTAATAAGTACTAGTTTACAGATTATGTGTGCTAAGTTAGCCTAAATTCTACCTCTGACTGAATCACTATACTTCACAGAAGAACACTAGTGACATGATGTGGCAATACAGCTTGCTGCTTGTCAACAGCATGCCGTTAACTCATGAGTGTATATGCAAGTTGTGCATAAATGCATATTGTACAACTAAAGGTGTTAAGATGTACTGCATGTAACTGAGAATCCCATGAATGATGAGAATATCAGGCTGCCACCTTGTTTAGCCATACATTCATGGAAATGGCTACCAATGTTACTGCCCCACAGAAAGCAACTGTCTGTTGTGAGAAGGAGTGAAAATTTAAGCTTTATCTTCTCCACACCCAGTCAATGTAGTGTCTGCAACATATACAGTTCCTTTCACAATGGTGGATGCCCCTTATAACCTGTGGTATAACCAGCAGGCTACATACTGGTGAGCAGTGCAGGTAGTGGTACAACAGTATGTATAACCACAAACATGAAGGTCTCTGGAAGTGGGAATCAGAGATAAGGCCAAATGTCCAGAATGGATTAGAAAAAAATGATCATATCTGCTGTTTACAATACTGCATTTATTAAGTATTTTTGTTGTGTTTCACAGGTGTCTGATGTTCTGGTTTCATTTAATCTGATAGATCCCAGGATATTCCAGGTTGGATGATGTTGGTGATTGCATGTATGCTTTGTGTGCTCTTGGTGGCAGGTGCTGTTTTACTATTGTGTTGCTTTGTGGAAATGGCAAAGGACTGTAACCCTTAGGCATAGTGGCCAATTCATTATGTTTCTGAACCATTGGATATAACTGTGGTAGTTTAGTTGTGTTTCTTTAATGCAATAACAGCTTCAGTGTATTTGTCTCTGCTCTATTGAGCTACCATTTGGATTGCTGCCTTACAGGGTAGGAAGCTGACTTTTTTTCTTCCTCACACATGCATATTCTGCAACAATTCTGTGTTATGCTGTGGGAATCATTTCAGGCTTCTGATTGTTTGCACAAGGTTATAAAGCTGTATTTTGCACAGTCATCTGATTCCCGCTTGCACGTGTGAGCTGTGCCATTGCTTATATATTCCTACTGTCTTTTCTGCACAGGCAGACTGTGTAGAAAATGCTAACAATTTCTGCACTAAACAGAACATATTGCAGACTCATGGGAGTTAGTGGCATCATTATCTTGGCGTATGATGACCATATCAGCTGTAAGTTCTCTTCATTATTGTCAAATTTACTAATTTTGTCTAATTTTTGCTAACCACCATGGTCCTCAAAACTGCAGGAATAGCAAGGAGACATTATCCAAGCGTGTGGCTGAGGATGTTGAGTGTAGTAGGTATGCACCTTATTGGGAAGACCTAGCCCATCTCGGGCAAGTAGCCCACTCTAATAACTGACCTCAACTGCCAAAGCTGCAGCATGTAGTAGAGGCTATAGCTGACCAGGCAATGGTGCTCTGGGTTGGCAGACAGCAACACATTCTGTAGCAGATAGCAGACTTGCTGAACCTGATAATGATTGGCATCAGTCAACAAGGAGTGGGTGTGGCCCATGAGAATGGCCAACTAGACTTACAACCACCACCTACTGACTTCCAGTAAAGGCAGTCTACGCATGTTGGCTGCTGACAGTCTGCCTGGCCTCCATCCTATCCCCACCCATTTATTTCTCTTTTCTTTGTCTGCAAATATGTCTCCCATATCTTCCTTTCTGTGTGTCCACATCTGCCCTTTTTCTCTGTGGTCTTCTGTGAGCACCAATAGGCCCTTGCTGTCTGCTGTTAGCCTCAATTTCTCCCTAATTGTTCCCTTCACCCCTACGATCTTCTATTGTCTTTATTTACATATAAAATGAGACATAGTCCATGAAAAAAAATTGAATCATCCCATCCTCCCCAACCAGTGTTACCTCACTGTGTTCATGGTGTGAGTTTCACTGCTTGCTAAATCCCTTTTCTTACTTTTCTGTGATACCCCTTTTCTTAATTTCCTGCACTGTCCACCCCCTTTAATGAAAATGTATTATGTCTGGCTTGCTGAGCACCGATTCCCTCTCCCTTACTAAGTGTTATACTGCAGTCCATTTGCCTGTATAGAGAGTCTTTCAATATGGGTGACAGCTCATGCCACCTTCTGCTTCCCATTTATGCACTTGTGAGTTTTTCTTAACATATTCAGTACTACTGTGTTGTCTGACTATGTGGCATAGCTGAGCCTCATGCTGATGTACTTCTCTCTCTCAATCTTGCCCAGAAATGAACCAATATCTTGTTGTCAAACTCATTTTTAAAATAGGCAGTACAGCTTCTGGTATAGTAACCACTGCATAAAAAATAAAGAATGATTAAATATTTCAGAGAATTGGGCAATTGGATGTAATTGCTCTTAAATGTTGGTAGACTTTATCAGAGAGATTTTCACATGCTTATAGCTGCAAATTCTCCATCCCTTGATATTTTTTATGCCTAGATAATACAACCAGATAGCAATTATAGCTTGTAAAACAGAATTTGCAAATGTGCATAGCACTAAAAACAATCATGGTCAGTAAAACTGATTTTCTCTGGACACTGGAAAGAAGGATATGACAGCAAGAATGAGGACATGGTTGCTTGTTGACATGTCTTTTAACATAATTATATTATTCTCAGACTTCAGGAATAAACGCCCTGTGCCAGCAAATTAACATAATCAATGTATGTCATATAAAAAGCAGCCAGTGCAGCAAACAGCACAAGATGAGTATTAATTAAATGGAAAAAATATTTATGTTATGAATATCACCTGATATCAGAGCTCTAAATCCATCTGTGGAAATGAATTAAACACCTCTGACCTGTAAAACAAAGCTTGTGTGGAAAAAATAATGAGTGTTGCTTCACCGTAAAACCCCACAGAAAATGGAAAGCTATAATGAGAAAAAATAACCCTCTAAAGGAAAATATATCTTTTTCATAGGATGCATGCTCTTGGATGAGGGGGCATCTTATCTCAGGAAGAAATAAAAATAAACAAGGAAATAAGATTCTGATCAGGATATAATAGTGAAGACATTCTGTTCTGTGTCTGCATTCTCTGAAGGAATGGTTCCCTTGAAAGTCTGAACAAAACAATAGAAAGAAAGAAACATGATATTTAAACAAAAGAAAGAAACATTATATTTAAAGGCCTGGTAAGGTAAACAGCATTGCACATTAGTTGTTCTTTGATTTTAGTATTCTATGAAAACGTTTAGACTTACTCAACAATTATAGGAAAAAACGTCTAAATTGTCACTTTACGAACAAAATATTATAGCATGGCAACTGCTCAACTACCTTTCTGGATGTACATCAAAATTTTAATTCTAGGAATCTATCCTCATCAGCAAGAAATCTTAAAAAAACTTCTCACTTAAAATTTGAAGTTACAAGTTTGAATTAGAGTTATATCTGTAAACAAATAGTAAGACATTCAGTAAATATAACTTTGTGATTTTGCTGACTGCCACATGTCTGGGCAGAAAGGAAGCTACTCTATTGCTAAAAAGTTTCATTTATTAAATCACAGGTGAATATAGTGGCATCAAAGTAGTAAAAGGCAAGATTCGCTAATGTGTAATATTAAGCATTTGTCTGTTATGCTTAATGTATAAGTAGGTCGCAGTCTCCTACCACACACCATGAATATATTTAATATGAATTATGAAAATTCATTATATACTTAACACATTTGTAAAATTAAATATTGTTATGCATCTTGAGTCATAAAACAAGAAGAAGAATGCCTAAGTAATTCTGCAACTGACTTACAATAAAAATGTAGGCTTTATCCCTGCAGCCACAAACTTAATCTAATCAATTCCAACTCGGATAAACCTGGAGATAAATGCAAAACACAACCCACACTTCCTTTTAGCTGAAAGCAAATTTCAGCTATGGGCTATTATTTGAGCATTTGCTTTCATGCCGAAATGTTTCTATTAAGGAGTACTTAACATTCTGTCACACTGCCTATGGAATAGTGAAATACCTTGGAGGCATTTCCTGCCATGGTATAGACTCCATTTGTAATGACTGCAATCAATTGCACATAGTTATGTCTAAAGGCTATAGATGGTGTTGAAGATGGACTGTACTCAGGTTGTCAGGAGTTTGTCTACTGTGCTTTCTACAACATCATCCCAGTGAGTGCCTTATATCATAACAAAGTTCATGATACCCACATATGATACATTAGTCAATCATGCCAGATATTCATATGTTGAAGGTTGTAGGAAGACACTTCCTCACTAACCATATCTATAAGAGTAACCATTTAAAAATGTCAGGACTTGGAATGACTAGCCTGGAATAAGGAAACTGAATGACTGAAAATCCAGACTTCCATTTTTTTTAATATTCCCTTGTTTCAGAGGTATGGAAAACTCATAATTGGTATATATAAATATGGGGGGGGGGTCACCTGGGTCAGGAGGACTGCAACCCACACACATTTCTGGGTGCATGAGAGTTTGCCCCCTAAATTAACAAGTTTAAAGGAAAAGATCAATACTTCAGGCCAGGTGATTTATTTTTTAACAAAGCTGCAATGGACCTTCTGGAGATCTGCTAACAGCATGATTCTGCAGATTTTATTGTCAGCAGTCTGTATTCTATGAGTATTGTGTGTCGAACGCATAATGAGAAAAGGCAGGCCACACTCTCTTTGGTTAATAAAATATTTTTAGCAATGGCCCTGTGAGCAGTGGGTGCAAGAAGGTGACTGATCTTGTAACCTAATTTAAACTGGACAAGGATTTTTCCAGTTACAAAAGGAAAGGATAGGATCAAGTATTAGACCTGGGTACCTCTGTTCAGTGACATTACATAAATATTGGACCTGGGTAACTCTGTTCAGTTCCATTACATAATTATTAGACCTAGGTACCTCTATTCAGTGACATTATGTAAATATTAGATCTAGGTACCTCTGTTTAGTGGCATTACTTAAATATTAGCCTCGGCACCTGTCTTCAGTGACATCACATAAATATTAGGCCTGGGTACCTCTATTCAGTGACATCATGTAAATATTAGACCTGTGTACCTCTGTTCAGCGACATTACATATTGTGTTCCCATTTAACATCTGTTAAGAGAAGTATTACACCTGGGTACCTCTGTTCAGTGATGTTACATAAATATTAGAACTGGGTACCTCTGTTCAGCAAGGGTCTATTACACGTGGTCGAAAGCTAATAATAGCGAATGACCACAACTTCGAAAACACTGGAATTCGAAGTTGTTACTGTGGGGTCGCACTACAGTGTAGACAGAGTATTATCCTTTCCTCACTGTAGTGTGATCTCAGAGTTGGTATATATATTTAGCTCGAGGTGTGGGGGGTACAGCCCCCCACAATTGCAACTTCGAGTTCTGTTGTTTTCAAAGTTGTGGTCATTCGTTATTATTAGCTTTCAACTATGTGATATAGACCTCAGCAACATTACGTATTGTGTTCCCATTTAACATCTGTTAAGAGAAGTATTAGACCTGGGTACCTTTGTTCAGTGACGTTACGGATTGTGTTCCCATTTAACATCTGTTAAGAGAATAGCAATGATAGTGGATAACTTCTTAGCTGAGGCAAAGGCCATGACAATGTTTTTCTTAGGGTTAATTAATAGTTTGTTAGAAATGAACCAGGTGCATAATTGAAAGAAATTATCCTGTACTGGGTTTGCAAGTCAAAAGAGCTAGCAATGGACTGGAAAAGCAGCCTATCATCTGCATACATTATTAATTTAAGATTTAGTAATTCTAGGAGGGGATCATTAACAATGAGACAGAAGATGTGAGAGCAGAAGAGAGGAGAAGATCCCTTGTGGCACACCTGTATTAAGTTTATGAAGAATAGAGGATGAGATATTGTTAACCCAGCCACTGGGGATGCACAAGCCAGTGCATTTCTTTGTGCCGGTCCCAAGCTCAGATAAATGGGGAGGGTTGCATCAGGAAGGGCATCCGGCGTAAACTTTTGCCAAATCATACATGCAGACAAAAGTACACATATACATACCGGATCTGTCGAGGCCTGGGTTAACAACGACCGCCACCAGTACTGTTGGCCAACAGGGTGCTGGCAGAAATTGGGCTACTTTTGGCCGAAGGAGGAGAAGAGGTGGAAGGAATGGCCAAAGGCAGGTAAAGGCCAGGACTGTGATAGTGAGGGTCGAAAATTTGAATGTTGGCAGTATGACTGGTATAGGGAGAGAGCTAGCTGATATGATGGACTGAAGGAAGGGTGGTATATTGTGTGTACAAGAGACCAGATGGAAGGGGAGCAAGGTTAGGTGTATCAGAGGCTGGTTCAAATTGTTTTATCATGGTGTTGATGGGAGGAGAAATGGCGTAGGCATTATCCTGAAGGAACAGTATGCTAAGAGTGTTTTGGAGGTGAAAAGAGTGTCGGATAGAGTGATGTTTATGAAGCTGGAAATTGATGGTGTAATGATGAATGTTGTTAGTGCATATGCTCCACAAGTTCGGTGTGCGATGGATGAGAAAGAAAAATTTTGGAGTGAGTTGGATGAAGTGGTGATGACTGTACCCAAGGGTGAGAGACTGGTGATTGGAGCAGATTTCAATGGGCATGTTGGTGAAGGGAGCAGAGGGGATGAGGAAGTGATGGGTAGGTATGGTGTTAAGTAAAGGAATGCAGAAGGTCTGATGGTAGTGGATTTTGCGAAAAGGATGGACATGGCTGTGTTGAATAAGTATTTTAACAAGAAGGAGGAGCATAGGGTGACATACAAGAGTGGAGGAAGATGCACACGGGTGGATTATATCTTATGTAGAAGGGCCAGTCTGAAGGAGATTGGAAACTGTAAAGTGGTGGCAGGGGAAAGTGTAGTTAGGCAGCATAGGATGGTGGTTTGTAGGATGACATTGGCGATCAATAAGAGGAGGATGAGTGTGAGGGCAGCACCAAGGATCAAATGGTGGAAATTGAAAAATGGTAATTGTGAAGTGATGTTCAGGGAAGAGTTAAGACAGGCACTGTGTGGCAGTGAAGAGTTACCGAATAGCTGGATAACTACAGCAGAGCTAGTAAGAGAGATGGCTAGAAAGGTGCTTGGTGTGACATCTGGAAAGAGGAAAGAGGACAAGGAGACCTGGTGGTGGAATGAAGAAGTACAGGACAATATACAGAGAAAGAGGTTGGTGAAGAAGAAGTGGGATTTTCAGAGAGATGAAGAAAGTAGACAAGAGTATAAGGAGATGAGGTGCATGGCAAAGAGAGAGGTGGTGAAGGCTAAGGATAAGGTGTATGATGAGTTGTATAAAAGGTTGGACACTAAGGAGGGAGAAAAGGACCTGTATCAATTGGCTAGATAGGGGGACCGAGGTAGTAAAGATGTGCAGCAGGTAAAGGTGTTAAAGGATAATGAGGGAAACATACTCACAAGTGAGGAGGGTGTGTTGAGCAGATGGAAAGAGTACTTTGAGGGGCTGATGAATGAAGAGAATGAGAGGGAGAGAAGGTTGGATGATGTGTGGATAGTAAATCATGAAGTGCAGTGGATTAGCAAGGAGGAAGTAAGGATAGCTATGAAGAGGATGAAGAACAGAAAGGCTGTTGGTCCAGATGACATACCTGTGGAAGCATGGAGGTGTTTAGGAGAAATGACAGTGGGGTTTTTAACTAGATTGTTTAATGAAATCTTGGAAAGTGAGAGAATGCCTGAGGAATGGAGAAAAAGTGTTTTGTTACTGATTTTTAAGAATAAGGGTGATGTGCAGAGCTGTAGTAACTACAGAGGGATTAAACTGATCAGTCACAGCATGACGTTATGGGAAAGAGTAGTGGAGCTAGGTTAAGAAAGGAGTTGATGATTAGTGATCAGCAGTATGGTTTCATGCCAGGAAAGAGCACTACAGATGCGATGTTTGCTCTGAGAGTGTTGTTGGAGAAGTACAGAGAATGTCAGAAGGAGTTGCATTGTGTCTTTGTGGATTTAGAGAAAGCATATGACAGGGTGCCAAGAGAGGAGTTGTGGTATTGTATGAGGAAGTCGCGAGTGTCAGAGAAGTATGTAAGAGTGGTACAGGATATGTACGAGAGTAGTGTGACAGCGGTGAGGTCTGCAGTGGGAGTGACGGATGCATTTAAGGTGGAGGTGAGATTCAGCTCTGAGCCCTTTCTTATTTGTAATGGTGATGGACAGGTTGACAGATGAGATCAGACAGGAGTCCCCGTGGACTATGATGCTTGCTGATGACATTGTGATCTGTAGTAAGAGTAGAGAACTGGTGGAGGAGACCCTGGACAGGTGGAGGTATGCTCTAGAGAGAAGAGGAATGAAGGTCAGCAGGACTAAGACAGAATATATGTGTGTGAATGAGAGGGAGGATAGAGGAATGGTGAGGATGCAGGGAGTAGACGTGGAGAAGGTGGATGAGTTTAAATACTTGGGATCAACAGTTCAGAGTAATGGTGAGTGTGGAAGAGAGGTGAAGAAGAGAGTACAGGCAGGATGGAGTGGTTGGAGAAGAGTGTCAGGAGTGATTTGTGAAAGATGAGTACCAGTAAGAGTGAAAGGGAAGGTGTACAAGAGGGTAGTGAGACCAGCTATGTTATATGGGTTGGAGACAGTGGCATTGACAAAAAGGCAGGAGTCAGAGCTTGACATGGCAGAGATGAAGATGTTAAGATTTGCACTGGGTGTGATGAGGATGGACAGGATTCGGAATAAGTATATTAGAGGGTCAGCCCAGGTTGGAAGGTTTGGAGACAAAGCCAGAGAGGCAAGATTATGTTGGTTTGGACATGTGTTGAGGAGGGATGCAGAGTATATTGGGAAAAAAATGCTAAGGATGAAGCTGCCAGGTAACAGGAAAAGAGGAAGGTCTAAGATAAGATTTATGAATGTGGTGAGAAAGGATATGCAGGTGGTTGGTGTGACAGAGCAAGATGCAGAGGACAGGAAGAAATGGAAACAGTTGATCTGCTGTGGCGACCCCTGATGGGAGCAGCCAAAAGAAGAGGGTGAGATATTGTTATGGACTTGGATGTTTCAGTCTTTTAGACAGATGCAAAACCAGCAAATAGTGTTATTTCCAAAGCTGACTGCTTTTAATTTGTTGAGAAGAAGGGTACAGTTTACTCTTTCAAAAGCCTTTGTCATGTCAACAAAGAGACTTGCAGTAATAAGTCTCTCATTCAGGTTGCAATAAATGGTATCAGTGGTCATTACCAGGGCAGTAAAGGTTCTGAAGGCATTGCAAAAGGGTTTATATTGGAACATTGAAGTTTCAAAACTTCGAATGTTCTAATATCGACCCCTATTCAGCGAAAGCTGAAAATATCGAAGCAACAGAAAACCAAATTTTTTCCTAGGGAAAGAATTCCTTTGTCTGTTTCTGTTGCTTCAGTATTTTCAGCGCTGTAGTGGAAAGTTACGGGTCAGATTCAGGTAAATGTGTGATTGAGTGCGGGTTAGGTTAGTTAAGGTTAGGGTGTGGGTTAGGTATGTGTGCGATTGTGTGGCATGAGGGTTAGGACGGGTTAGGTGAATTAGGGTTAGGGAACAGGTCAAGTAAGTGTGCTATTGTGTGGACGTGAGGGTTAGGGTGGGGTAGGTGAGTTAGGGTTAGGACGCGGGTGAGGTGAGTGTGTGATAGTGACTGACCTAAGGGTTAGGGTTTGGGTTAAGGTAAGTGGATAGTTAGTGGTGTGTGTATAGTTTAGTGTAGGGTTAGATATAAGATTTTAGGTGTATGTGTGTGGATTGCTGTTTGTTTGGTATGCTTGTGTTGTGTGTATGTGTTTTGGAACAGCATTTTTTTTCCCTAGGAAATAAATCACTGTTCTGTATGTTCAATGTTTTCAGCTTTCGCTGAATAGGGGTCGATATTAGAACATTCAAAGTTTTGAAACTTCGGTGTTCTAATATGGACCCTTGCAAAAGCCATCCTGTGCGTCATATAATAGGCCATAGCTTTAATGTGCTTATGTAGTTGCTTGTATAAAAGTTTTTTAAATATTTTGCTAATAGGGCACAAGGTAGAAATAGGTGTATAACCCTTCACTCTTTAGGAGAAGTTACTTTAGGTAGAGGGATTATAACTGCATGCTTGAATGCTCGTGGGACAGTGCCTGATGTGAGAGAGCGGTTAAAGACATGAGTAAGGGGGTTAGTGACTTTTGCCAGCCACAAGCCTTAGAAAGGTGGAATGAAGATAGGTGGATTTAAATCCTAAAATGTTTAGTTTGAGAAATAGTGTCTTTGTCTGTTTCACTGAAAATCTTGTTGGCAGAGATTCAATAGAAACTACATAGTTAAATCACTGCCCTATGTAGGATCTGATGAAGTTCTGCCAAGAAGAACGGAAGTGCTTAACCTAAATAAAACTTTCTATCTTGTGTGGATCATGCTTTGAAGCATTTTATTGTTTTATTGTTTTAATTTTGGTATCATGCTCTTTCAGTAATTTGTGTATGGTGAAATCATGAAAGGTTGCTGCATAAAAAGCTAGATGGTATAGAGCAGGGCATGAAGGTTATTTTTCTTCAATGGTTCAGGTAGAAATAGTTGGAAATGTTATAGTTATGTCAGTTATAGTGGACTGCAAAATGTGAGCAGAATCATCAACAAAGGTGACATGATTCAATGTTACTGCTTCATTTTTCCCAGCCAAAGAGTTCTTGAATATTCCTGTTAGGTGTTTCATTTCTTTACAAAACAGATTGCTTTTATCTAAAGTACCAAGCTTTTGCAGTATTTGTGCAATTCACATTTTGTTCATTAAACTCAGAAAAGTTTGGCGTTATTATGTATTGTCGTGGTTCCTTTTCCAGTTCTTCCAGATTGAATTTCTGGCTTTAATTTTGCTTGTAATTTCTACTGAGTGTTATATACAATGTGCTCCAAGCCTTCTTTTTTGTAAGGGGATACATTGTATCCTGAATTATTGTCAGTTTTGTGTTGAAAAATTCCAAAGCAGAGGTGGGACCAAACACAGCATACAGGGGAGCCCAATCTATAGCACTGGTTATCGTGCTGAGATTTTATAACTTTTTATTAGGGCCAGATCTTCTTTCAGTTAATTGAGGATTTTTTATGCTCTCAAAGACCAAACAGATTTAATGGGTGAGTGGTCAGCCAGAGCTTTGGGAAGTACTTCAGTGTGAAGGAAGGCCCATATGTTGTATGTTGCTTATTATTAAGTGTGCAGCTAGATCCAGTTCTTGTATTTGTTTCAGCAGGAGCTTGTATTATTTCAACCAGCCTAAATTGGTGCAAAATTTTGTTCAGAGGTAGAGAGTTTCCCAATAGCATTAATACTGAAATCCCTAAAAATAGCTGCGCTGTCATGTATGCATTTAGGGAACATATGTTATGGAGTTTTATGTAAAACAGAGACAAAGAATGTGTATGGTTGAAGTATAAACTGTGCTGATCCACATGTGAGCATAATCACCTAATGTGATGTGAGAGAGTGTCCAGCTGGAACTTTTGTCACCTGCAGTATGAGAATTAGTGCTACCCATACCTGTAATTGAGGTACTCCTTTGGATTACAACTGAAGTACCACCGCCAGATCTAGAGCCTGGTATGTTGTCTTTATATGTAAAAGTAGAGGGGCAGCAATCATCCTTCAACCAAGTTTCGGATATACTAGCAACTGGAAAAATACAAAACTATTGAAAAAAGAAAAAAGCGTTCACGAGTAGGACTGCCAAAAGCTTGTTTTAACGCAGTTTTATTTCCACACAAAAAAACGTTTTCGCTTCTGTCCCTACAGAAGCTTCATCAGAATACATTAAAAGAGCGCCAACTCTTAAAATTTAAAACAACAATAGTGACAAAGATGATGTCACTTCCTCTCATTCATCAGTATTAAAATGTTTAACCCTATAAGGGTCTATTACAACAAATGTAACAGTGAACTTTGTAACTAAAACAACCAGCTAATCATTCAAAAACCATATACATATCTATGCAACATGAAAAGTATAAAAAAGCATCATAAAGCACAATAAATTAAATGAGAATTAAACCTCATAATGTAGGAGAATTCCTTTCATAAAACTGTTACTACTGGAATCCAATACTAAAATTAAATATTAATATAAGTCATGCACTGACATTATTATTGCATAAACAGATTTGACAATTCCTATATCAATAAATAAATAAATAAAAAACAGCAATCTAAAACCAACCCACTTTTACAAGAGTAATAAAAGTAAAATTACTATTCATTTAAATAAGGCCACTCAGTCTTCATATATCACCTTAAATAACTTTTGTATTTCAGAACAGAGGAGATGTTACAATTCTCATTCAAACCGGGAGCTGAAAAGGCATCCAAAAGGATTTGCCATTCAAGTTCCCGTGTTTCTAAAATTAACGATTGAGGTCCACCTCTAATGTCAACTGGAATATGGTCAATAGCCATGAAGTGAAAACTGTGTCCTGCGTGACTCAATATATGTTTAGATAAAGCGTTCTCGCTTTTTTTGTTTTTTATAGCATAAATATGTTGGTATATACGGTCGCGAAACCTGCGATCCGTCTTCCCTGAATTGGTTACTAGTAATTCACTCCTTGTAGAGTCCAACCCTAGTGCGATCATAAAGGAAACTAATTACACGACAGGTTTTGTTACAACTTACAACAAAAATTCTGAGAACCTTTGTTCCATTATTCGTAAAAATTGGTATTTTATTAATAGTTCAGGTTTACATGAGAGATTAGGGTTGTACCCCTCTATTGTATATAAAAGGGGTAGTAACCTGAAGGAGCTCCTTCAGAGGAACAAGGATGTTAACTTTTACACTAGACAAAAAGGTACATATTCTTGTGTTTTTTGTAATTGGTGTAAATTCCTTCGGACAGGGAATTCGTTTTCCATCAGGAATAAGAAATATTTTATTAATCACAAAGTAAATTGTAACACAAGATCTATTGTTTATGTAGCCATTTGTGACTGTTGTCCTGCGTACTATGTCGGGAAGACGGATCGCAGGTTTCGCGACCGTATATACCAAAATATTTATGCTATAAAAAAACAAAAAAAGCGAGAACGCTGTTACATTTGTTGTAATAGACCCTTATAGGGTTAAAAATTTTAATACTGATGAATGAGAGGAAGTGACATCATCTTTGTCACTATTGTTGTTTTAAATTTGAAGAGTTGGCGCTCTTTTAATGTATTCTGATGAAGCTTCTGTAGGGACAGAAGCGAAAAAGTTTTTTTGTGTGGAAATAAAACTGCGTTAAAACAAGCTTTTGGCAGTCCTACTCGTGAACGCTTTTTTGTTTTTTCAAATGTTTCGGATATAGCAAGAACATGAAGATTTTCTGTTAATGCCCATTCCTCAAGCTTAGCCATTTATTAGTAAGACAAGAATTTTAAGGTCTTTACATCTGATATGATTGTGATTGGGTTCAGTAATTGAGGGCTGAGTTGAGGTATTCCTGGGTTTGAGTGAATATCATTTGAACGCTGTAGTTTTGAGACACGACCCTTATTTTTGGGGAGGATTGTGACTTCTGTAGGGGTATGGATTTTAATGGAAATTGTTTTCTAGTAACATAAGTGTGATTACTGCTGGTGTCACTCAGTAGACTGTGCATTCTTATTGGCCAGTAGTGGGCCTGGGTAGGGTTGGAGTGTTCTAGACAGAGGCAAAGTATAAGTAATGAATAGGCTGAAGGCTAAAGTGATGGACAAAATAGTAAGACAGCATGCTAATGAAAGTGCTGAGAAATTAAAAAATTGGAATTAGGAGTCTGAAAGATAGCTAGGGTTACAATTGTAAAGACAGCAATAGAGAGTGGATGGAGAAACTACCAGAGGTGTAGCAGATAACCTAGCAGAGTATGTGGAGGATAATAAAAGTGGCCACATGGAGAGAGAGGGCTGGTTGGAATCTATGACAGTAAGTAGTTAATGACATCTCTTCTATCCTAATTAGAGGAGGTGGAAGGATGGTTAAAAGGAATACCCAAGCCTAAATTTTACCAGTGCTGTAAATTCATTGTATTCCAATAAATAAAAAGTAGACACTCCAGACAAGAAGACAAATGTATCCTTTATCAGATACCAAGGCTTTGTCAGGAAATGACCTGAACATACAGCCTATCTGTCACATAGGTTATGATAGACTATGAGTTAAAATTACCAGATGAGAGAAGGAACATAGCCTATCTGCCTCCTTGACTGTTGGAGAAATAGGAGTATACAGGCTGAAATAGCCAGGACTGAAATGAAAAGCGTAGCCTATTTATACCTGTACAATAAAGAAAATAAGTCTGATAAACTGTGAAGGAAGATAGCAACATGTCTGCCTCACATGCTATGTGCATATGTTAACCTGCAGAGTATACCTGCTGCTTAGACTGCTGGAATAGGAATATAAGCAGTAAAGGATCTAATGAGAGATGAAAGAGATCTGCCTATCTGCCACCTAGGCTATGTGCAAAGATAAGTGGTACAGACATACCTCTCAACCTCTTAGAGTAAGAAATCTGGACAAAGCCATAAAGAAAAGTGGGACAACGGGTCAAAAATAGGGACAGTTTTTAAATATTACTCTTACAAACTTAGAAAGTTGATAGAATAACATGTTTTGTATTAGCATGAACTTTGTGAAGGGTATGAAGTTGAAATCTCAAATTTCTGTCATTATTTTCTAAGTTTAATATTTAATGATTTGCCACCAATTTGCCAGAGAACAACAAATGTATGAAAACCGGACCAAAAATATGAGGGAAAAATCTGAGCATTTTGCGAAAGTCTGTACAGTTGAGAGGTATGGTACAGTCTATCTGACACCTAGGCTATGGGCAAAGATAAGTGGTACAGCCTATCTGCCACCTAGGATACATGCAAAGATAAGAGGTACAGTCTATCTGCCACCCAGGGTATGTGCAAAGATAAGTGGTACAGTCTATCTGCCACCCAGGGTATGTGCAAAGATAAGTGGTACAGTCTATCTGCCATCTAGGCTACGTGTAAAGATGAGTGGTGCAGTCCATCTTCCACCTAGACTGTTAATGTAGAAAGTATACTGTTAGGGTAGTTAATGAAATACTACAAGGAAAGAGGATCTGGTGAAAGTACAGTCGAACTAATATCTAGACTGTTGGAGTAAAAATATGGAAAGATGGAGCTGTTAGGATAGACAATGAAACAGTATGAGGAAATAAGATCTGTCAGTTGCAGTCACATGAATACATCAGAGCAAGGTTTCTCATAGTCATTACTATTTATTTTGCCAAGATTTCTAAGCAGTAACTACATTTAATTTTCTTATTAACCATATGAATCCTTCTCCTACTAGTAAGCAGAGGCTCACCACTTATTATCTAACATTAAGAAAGAAGTAATATGTCAGATGAAAGAAATAACACTTTGATTTCCCTAAACTTAACTGACATGGGACACTCCTATCATACTCTTCACTAAGGCTATTAACTTACTACAGCAGACATGTGGACTTAAATACCAGAAGGAGTATGACCCTCGGATTGGAAACAGAATATGCTAGCTCCTATACCTATATTCCACAAGGACATGAATTTCCTAGAAGAATATAGATGAAATAAGTATTTCATTATTAAATCCTAATAACTGAGTTTTATAAGAATTTAACTAGGCTAAAACGTAACTAACACTGTTTTTCCATGCTAACCATTTTTTATTCATACTTTTTAGAAATAACTGAGATAGTATCTAAAGGTGGCCTATTTGTTAGAAAACATCAAACCTTAGCTTGGTTGTTTCTTTATTAGCTCTGAACACATTTATTTATGTTGCTTTGTCTTATATATTTTGTATTTTTGTCAGTGTAACCAATCAGAAAATCATATCTTTCATTACAGTCGGTGTACAATGAGGCAGTGGCATAAGTTAAATTAAATTAGGCCCCCAGGTAAAATACTTTTGTCTTGCTGGGGGGGGTGATAGTGATAAGACAAGGCCATCCCAACAATGTCCAGTCTCTTTATTTTTACTACTAAATGCTTAGTCATGCTTTTCAAATGTAATGACTCAACAAGAACATGGGTATCTTAAAATGGATGAACTGCTTACTTTTTTATGGGTGATACAGTTGTGATCATGTGTTCTCCCCAAAGGATTTCCACAAGGTATGGGATGTTATTAGAACCTCTGACAAAACTTTAGGTTATAAAATAAGTACTGAGAATACACTGCCATTTACTGCCTTTATCAGCCCTGCAGCTTCACTAAAAAATGAATTTCCTTTGAAATAGGAAATCATATACATGTCCAACTTATAGTCTGTCTGTCACACAAACATGATCAGGACAAGGCTCTTACATTAAATGAACACATTATAAATTTGTTTACTGTATAAAGGCATGCATTAACCTAGACTTCTTTATGGAGTTAAAACTCAGTGCTGTACACATGACTGTGCCCTGCAATACTCTTTCTGCTTTGGTATGCATAGGCCAAATGGTAAAAAGAACATTAACTCTCGGATACCAAATATACATGGACACTATTAAAACCAAGACTTAGTAATGACAGACATTACCCAGAGAAGCACAAAGGATATTACAAAAGTCCATGCTTAGTTATACAATAAGGCATGTAAGTTAAGGATCACATTCTACGAACACAAAGTCACAACATTTTATAGACGTCCTTGTATATGTATTCCTAGATATTAACACCTTTTCACAGGCTGCTGTAGAACAGGGCTCAAATGGTAGCTGTAAGCTCTTGGTTAGAGATACTGGAGATGAGCAATACAAATCCATTATCCTTAACAGCTCACAAAAATGTTAATTCTACATAACTAATGTTTTGTAGAGCTCCAGGACTACAGACATTGGTCTCTGCAATTGCCACACCAGGATAGCAGGATATGCAATCAATACAGTGAAGAAATTGTCTATGTCTGAGGAACAAATGGCAGAAGAGGATCAGAGGGTTGGGAGGGTGGCCTAATGGTTAAGGTGTTTGCCTTACAAACACAAGGTGCAAGGTTTGAGTCTCACAAGGGATAATTGGCTAGGCTTAAAATGGCTTGCAAGTGCTGTTATCCTAGTACTAATCTATGAATCTATGAGTTTGGGATAACCTGTTAAATACAATAAATTAATTAATAAATTATATTGAATCCTCAGGGCAAAGAAGAACAAGACTTTTATCTCTGCTCAAGCATGCCTGATCTGTTATTGAAATACTCAGGTGGTTTGCCTATGATGCCCCCACTCTGTGTCAGTAATCAAGGAGATAGAATCCTCACCTCTGGCACTGGATAGGGACGTTCACTTGGAACAGAAATGGATACACTCAGTATTTCCAGATGCCGCTCTCTGCATCAAGCACAATTTCCTTTAAGAGCACACAGGGAACACACTCAGTTCAGGGTCTAGATTTCTCTACCTGTCTCCCTCCAGGCTCTAGTAAGACTCCCCACTGGTACAGCTAGAGGGTTGATACCTCAGCCGAGTGTCCAAACCAAGTTATCCAGCAGCCTTTCTGTGAAAGCAGTGCTTCATGTCCTTGCTCCAAGTAGCTGATACACACAAACACACTTTGATATTTGATTTTTACAAACACAGACCTGGGAAAGACTGGCACAGATTTGCTAGATATGCCCCTTCTGCCCAGACTATAAGATAATCAGTAGTTATATTGCCAGCAGATACTACAAAGCTAGCTACTCTAAGGTTCTTGCAAGGATAGCCAATTACACTGAGTGAAATTAATATTAATACAAATGGAAATATTGACCAAATAGCCAGACATTCGGGAGTGGCCACAGTGTCACCAATAGATATAAGCACTCTTAAAATTTAACATACTCTCTAAAGGACTAGCCACAGTAAAAAGCGTAAATATATTTAATAATAAATAATAAAAGAACATGAAAATGTTAAATATCTATTTACAATAAACATTAGAGTTTCATTCACAGGAAATATTAAAAAATGAGACAGGTAGACAGGTTCACACAGTTGCTGAAAAATAATACACAACTAATCTCACTATATTTTCCTGACTGACCTAAAGAATTATTATTCCCTGGTTACTTACTAGAGAAAGACAAGATTAAATAGATGAGGGATCCTTGTATGTCAGGTTACAAAAACTGAGTCCTCTGAGACTTCAGTCTCACCTAATATTAAAAGTTATTTTTAGTGATGGCTTACAGAATGACATCATATACATCTGGTCAGCTGACTTCTCATTCCCATGCTTCCTCCTTGGCTAGAAGCTGTCAGGATTTAGCACATATGTGTCAATAATACACACATATATAGCCTTGCTAAGATCTGCTGCAGTTCATGGAAGTCATAAAACAATTTCAAACCTCCACCCTTCCAGAGTAGCAATAAGTTCACCCCAGTGACAACGAAGAAAGCTTTCTAGTACAGACTTATTGTCTCTGGCTGCATTGAGAGCTATAAGACAGCATGTTTATGACCTAGACCCAGTAATTACATTTCAGAACATTTTCAAAGTGAACCTCTTCTCTTCCCATAACCTCTGTTAAAACATATATATTTAAACAGTTACAATAATGTATGTCAATTTCTTTTTCTGTCCAGCAGAACATACATTTTTTTTTAACACAAGCAGCTTTACAAATAGATTTTTCAACACAAGCATCTATACAAGTCAGTTTGATATATCAATGACATATAATTCTTTACAAAAAGCAAGCTAGCTGTGATGGCATATGTTACACATCCACTGCCCTACTTTTCCTGGCATAGCTGGTAATACCTCACATTGTAGTATTGCCAAAAAATCTGATGCCCTCACTTTACACATAATTATGGACTGTTCTGCATTTTCTTAGAAAATTGGAGCCACAGGCAAAGGCAAGTAAATGTAACTGTTGCAGGTAAACAATATTTTTGTAAAATGAAGTTATCACTCAAAAAAGGAAATCCCCCTAAATCAAGGAATAATTTGAGTCCATTATTAAAGCAATGAAAATAGAATTCAACTAGCAGCAGTGAGGAAAACAGAAATTAAAATGATGTTATAGGGAGCATCTGTTGGAGAATTGTTAAATTTACACTAGGCAGAATTTAACAAGAAATGATTGAACCACTGTGATGCTAATGTAAGGTCGTGCATGGCTTTTATTTCCACAAAACAATATTAAGATGCAAATATCTATTGGCATAATAACATGACTCGGCTTTATGTATTGGCAGATCCCTTCTGCAACAAAATGGTTAGAGATTACCTTTAATATTATGCTAAAGGCCTGTCTGATATGGACTTTTCAAGTTCCTTTGCCTATAGATGCATTTTACTGATTCTTATAATTAAGATTACATAAAATATTATAAAAGAGTAGTCTTTGTTTTTTGATCACACAGAGAATTACACACCTGGGTGGAACTAATATACAACCACTGATTGACCAAACATTTGCTTTAACTAGCTAATATGTGAATATTTAAATTTATTAAGGTGTTGATCTCTACACACTGATATCAGCTACATATTAATTCTAATTATTCAGTATAAAAGACTTTCTGGAGAAGCTGATGTTTGCTCACAGTGTCTTTAATCTGAAACAGCAACCATTCATTGTTTAATGCCTTCTGTCACACAGTCATATATTCATCACAAGTCCTGTTGTTCTTTTCAGAGTTCAGCTTCCTGTCTGATTTCTTTGTTCTAGCTGTCTACCTTTTCAACAGTTTCTGAAGAATAAGGAATTTTATTTTTGGACTCATAAGTAGTTATCAGACTTTTTGTTCTAGAATGATTGAAGCTTCTGTCACACATTGCAAATACTTTTTTACTGGCAGAGAATTATATTTTTTCTCCAGTTGTGATTGTTTGCTATTATTAAGGTGCGTTTTTCTGAGAGCATTTTGGACTAACCTTCCTGATGTACTGCGTAAGTGTGGGAATGCAAGTGTTATACCCATGTGCAGTACATCAGAAACGTGGATAAATCTTCAATATACCACACTGACGTCATCAGTTATTGCTATAGTGGGCCATTGTGTGATGTTGCTACTTTAGGTATTCCAAACATATAAAACATTCTCATTCAACACTGGGCTTATGTAGATATCATTAGAGCTCAAACAGGAAACTTGTAGCATCCATCCTTCCTAACCAATATGTACCCGAAGCTAATCACTGTACCGCAGAAATAACCATTTTTATTTCTACTGACCTTCTGACAATTGTAACATCACCACAGGTACACTTTTTTTCCTTTGCATCATTAGGATGGTATACCATGCAGTTTCTCAGTATAATCTCTATGAAGTGATTCATCCTGGGAAAAGCATACTTTTACCATTATAATAACCAGTGACATGACTTGTAAGATATACTTACTGCTTTTCTCTTAAGCAAAATTGGGATAATTTGTCCTCCATGTTTTAGCAATATCATCTCTAATGCAAGTAATATAGGTTCATAGCTAAATACAAGGCTATCAATCTGCAGATTATTAAAAACCTAAACAGTGACCAGAGGTCAGAATTAAACCATGTATCATATATATATATATATATATATATATATATATATATATATATATATATATATATATATATATAAGGTTAAGAACTTAACCATTATGCCAACTCCCTCTTTTGAGGTTACATGAAGCAATTCATGGATAAGGCTCATTTGGTTGCATACTGATTTGTCTGGGCCTGCTTTGTCATTTCCAGAAGAAGCTTACAAAGAAATCATTTTACATAAATCGAAAGTCCCCACATTCAATATGCTGGAGGATGGGTCCCTTCCACTCCTTAACTAATATAACTAACTCTGACATCACTAGTTCTTGGGGAAAGTAATAAATCCTTTTGTAGTGCATGAAGCACCATGATTATGCTACAAGATGAAGAAAAAGATAAACCTATTATGTGCTAGTGCAGTTAAGAAACCCAATCATCATAGTGCTTTCAGAGGTGTATAACAATTCTTACACATCCTCTAAGCACTATGGCAGTTGGAAAAATGGATATGACATTCCTTCAGTCTCCAAATATCTTTCCTGCTATCTCCAGTGAAGTTTGCAGGCATTAGTCTGTAAGTAAGTTATTTAAATTAGGCCAGTATTTAACTGACTTTTTCTTTACTTTCTGTCGATGTGACAGCATTCTTTAAGTACTTTACTGACTTTCAAAGCCAGTAAAAAAAAATGAGTTGTTTTTCTTCTGTAACTGATAGTACATGGAGTAAATAAGACTACATGCACTACAAAGAGTTATGATCAACTCTCACTGATCACAACCTATCATTATGCATTCTCAACATGGATGCCAAGATGAATCTTGGTATCCATGTTTCAAGCACATAACAATGTGGTTATGGAGACCTAATCATAGCTCTGTATATCTCAAGCCCATTCAGTGTTTTGAACATGACTGAAAGGGTTTTGACAAAGTACCCTGTGATCAATTAAATACTTTAATTATTTCTGTCAGTTTTCAAATTTGTTTATAATCCCTGTGTATAAATCTAATTTGGATATTTTACTCATTCCATCTGCTCTGTGTACTTCCTTTAGTATCTGTAGCACCTGTTTTTGTCTGTTTCCTGCCCAACGTCAACCAGAATTCATAAGCTTGACATAGCAGACATAAAAATGAAGTTTCTCATACTCTCCACCTGGTCTGCCATAGTGTTTCTCCTTATTTAGATAAAACGTGAGCTCCAAGTAATATGTGCTACAGAGATGTCCTTATTTTTTTTCTTATACTGAAAGACATGGAAGTGTTCATACGCTGAATACATGTTTTATTCTAAAAATAGGTCTACTCTGCCTTTTTAACAGATTTGACAGCATAAATAACAACTCTTCATAGTCACATTGTTTATGACTCACAAGTTTACCTATCCCTGTAGCATTTGCATATCCCACTAGAAGTATCTCATATATTGGCCAGAAATAATTAAGGAATCAGGTCTTAAAGTCTTCTTCAACTAGTTTAGAATGGTCTGATATCTATCATTCCATGTAGAACCACAGCATTTCTGCTTAGTTCCTAGTGCAGCTGCCTTTCTGCTAACAGATTTCTTTAAACATACACAACAGATCACCATGATAAAGTTATAAATTTATTGCCATTTTATGGAGGAATTGTATCGCAAAGTGCTTTGTCTTTGTTAAGATCAGATAGCAGAGTTTTCCAACAAGACTTATGACCAAAAAATGGACTCTCACTTAATTCTATTTATGTTGAAGCTTTCATTCTCCAAAATAGGGGTCTATATTAAAACATTGAAGTTCTCTAACATCGAATGTTATAATATCAAACCCGTAATGTCGAACGCTGAAAACAGCGAAGGTGCAGGACACTGAATTCTTTCCCAGGGAAAGAATTCAGTGGGCCATTGCTGTGGCTTCGCTGTTTTCAGCATTTGATATGTTGGAGCGTTACGGGTCAGGTTCAGGTAAGTTTGCAATTGTGTGTAGGTTAGGGTTAGGGGCGGGTTAGGTGAGTTAGGGTTAGGGCGCGGGTCAGGTAAGTGTGCGATTGTGTGTAGGTTAGGGTTGGGGGCGGGTTAGGTGAGTTACGGTTAGGGCGCGGGTGAGGTGAGTGTGCGATAGTGATGGACCTTAGGGTTAGGGTTAGGTCAAGGTAAGTGGATAGCTAGTACTGTATATAAAGTTTAGTTTAGGTGTAGAATTTTAAGTGTATGTATAAATAGCAACAGTATCACCAAACCAAAGAAAAACAAGCTTCAAAGCAGGATCTGACCAACGTAATCCACAGAGTAAACGAGTGCCAAGTGGGTAGTTGCAAGAAAGTTTATTGATATAAAACAAGCGCTTTCGCTCGGCTAGATACCGAGCTTTTTCAAGTTAAAAATGAATTCAAACATTGGAAACAGTGCCATTTTATATATCTTTCCCTATCACATGGTTAGCTAGTTAGCTGTTAGTCTTAAGTCAATTAACAATTAACAATTAGTGAGGAGTGCTACTTTAGTGAAGCAACACTCATAATTTAAAAAGGAGAAATGCTCATATGTTTAAAAAGAAATACCCATATTACAAAGTGTTGCACATTTGAAACATAAAATACACTGTTTAAAAATGTACGTGCTAATGCTCATATATTAACTCTAGTAGCAAGTGTGTGTACGGATTCACTTCATAACATTGAAATATCAAAATACTGAAACTCAAAACACTGAAACCAAAATACTGAAAGCTCAAAATACTGAATATTCAAAATACTGAAACTCAAAATACTGAAAACACATATTATGCATAAACTCAGCTTAAACAACATAAATCATAACAATTTCTACCAAATATATGCAGGGGGGCAAGCCCCACTCACCCCCCATGTGGGGTTGCACCACACCCCTGTTAATTAAATATATCAACTCCAAGATTGCACATAGTGTAGTTAAGTGCAATCTTGGTGTAGATATATACAATTAGCAGGGTGGGTGCAGGGGGGCTTGCCCCCCCTGCATATATTTAGTAGAAATTGTTATGATTTATGTTGTTTAAGCTGCGTTTACGCATAATATGTGTTTTCAGTATTTTGAGTTTCAGTATTTTGAGTATTCAGTATTTTGAGCTTTCAGTATTTTGGTCTTCAGTATTATGAAGTTTTGTCATTTTCAGTATTTTGAAGTTTCAGTGTTATGAAGTGAATCCGTGTGTACGTATAAAACCTGTTAAATGAACTGCATTATCAGTTATGTTAAAAACTGTATTCCTGTTGTTCATAATTTTTGTGTTAAATATATTTCTAGAAGCTCTTATGAATTGTCCTTTGACAATGCCCTTTTTCTGATAGAAGGGGTGTCCACTCTGAAAGTGTAAGTATGTATTAGAAAAGGTTGGCTTCCTATACAGTTTAGATTGGAATACATTATTGACCCGATCCTTGTATAAGGTTACATCAAGGTAATGTAGTTCGTCATTACTAATCGTGTACGTAAAAGATAAAAAATGGGTGGTTGAGTTTAAATACTTGATGAAATCCAAAAATTCATCATGGGTTCCTGCCCAAAAAATGCATATATCGTCTAGGTACCTCTTGTAGTGCACTAAATATTGTACCCAGGTGGTAGAAAAAATAAATTAGAGAACTTTTCTGGCAACTCAGGTTACAAGCAAGTAGAGCCCCAGGTTTAAATGAGAGTGTTAACATCAGCAGTGTTCTCAAACTCAGAAGAGCTCACTTGTAGGTTTGTAAGTAGACACACCCTTCACAGTAAGATCATTCACTGTTGTAGGTGTCTGCTGCAACATGACTTTTTAACTACAGTAAACTTTATGCTTGTATATTTTTTTCAACAATTTTTTCTCTACAGATATATGTTTTCTATTTCTGCTATTTTTAAAATTGTTTTAACATTCACCAAATATATTTAACACAAAAATTATGAACAACAGGAATACAGTTTTTAACATAACTGATAATGCAGTTCATTTAACAGGTTTTATATGTACACACACTTGCTACTAGAGTTAATATATGAGCATTAGCACGTACATTTTTAAACTGTATTTTATGTTTCAAATGTGCAACATTTTGTAATATGGGTATTTCTTTTTAAACATATGAGCATTTTTCCTTTTTAAATTACGAGTGTTGCTTCACTAAAGTAGCACTCCTCACTAATTGTTAATTGTTAATTGTTAATTGACTTAAGACTAACAGCTAACTAGCTAACCATGTGATAGGGAAAGATATATAAAATGGCACTGTTTCCAATGTTTGAATTCATTTTTAACTTGAAAAAGCTCGGTATCTAGCCGAGCGAAAGCGCTTGTTTTATATCAATAAACTTTCTTGCAACTACCCACTTGGCACTCGTTTACTCTGTGGATTACGTTGGTCAGATCCTGCTTTGAAGCTTGTTTTTCTTAAGTGTATGTATGTGGATGGCTGTTTTTTGTGTGTGTTTGTGTTGTGTGTATGTTTCTCGGAATAGCAAATATTTTCCCTGGGAAAAAAATCGCTATTCTGACTGTTCAATGTTTTCACACTTTGGTATTTAGGGTTCGATATAATAACAATCAATGTTAGAGAACTTCAATGTTATGATATAGACCCCCAAAATAGCTATTACAAAGTTTTATCTGATTCTGTCCTGTTCATGCCATAATGTATTGCATCTTCATTGAAGATTTCAGCACCTGGTATTCCTGGATACTCTGTGGTGCAGTGTTTGATGTTGTGGTTCCTCAGGTATTCCAAAATACAAAACATTGGAAGATTACTGCTGAAGAAATGACAAATGTGAACATGTTCTTCAAAGACCAATGTGTGTGTGCAGAGAAATTATTAGGGCCCTGCAATGTTGTTAGAGTTCTAGTTTATGGCAGACAGATTTGAAGTTTAGCTAGCTAAACAAATTTGCCTCATTAAACCTAGAGATTACATCACTAAATATGTTTGTGAATTGTCTGTCATTTTAAAACATTTCATTAGCTGTTCTCATGTTAACATATACCCTGACCTCATTTAGACATCTAGGTCTGGACAGTGTATCGCTGTGAATACATGCTGATAGCTCTTGTGCACTCTTAGTTATATCGTATCCTTCCAAATTATTTAATTCATCCTTTACCTTTTGCATTCAGTGAAAGAGCATTAGTATGCATTGTTTTACTGTATGTTTGCATGATGAATCTATATGAAACTTAGTGTATTTTTTTTTTTTTAATTACCTATGCCAATCCAATATTTCACCATATCTAAACAGTAGTGGCAAAGCTGACCACTCCTAAAAGAATACAAACAGCAGAGGACTCTGCAATCAGTTTTCCAAATACAGATGGTCTCAGAACAAGCGTGAATATTCAAAATGGCATTCACTTATACTTGAATTACAACTTGATTTCTGTAGGGCAAAGCCTCTTCAATCTCCAGAGTAAGGGATTTGCACACTGCACCTCTTATCACTTCATCCCTGCAACGTAAGGTGAAGAGATAGTTTACATTTCTTTTGTAAACTGTCTATGTGGGTGCATTTTGGTGAAATGTACATTATGCAATGAAAAACTATTATTATTATTATTATTATTATTATTATGATTATTACTATTATGCAGATTGGGTAGATCTATCAGTTATGCCTGTAAATCTGGCATTACCTAGTGGAATATGTCCTGGTGGTGGTAGATATTAAAAACAAACAGCTATCTAAACCTCCATGTTACCCACCTCTCAAAGCACAGAATATCAAGTAACAGGAGAGTGGAAGACAAACTCCTATCTTACCACAAACCTGCCCCTCCCCCACCAAAACAATTAATCTCACTGGAGGAATGTAAGGAGTCTGTAAGCATCCTCACACAAGCATTAGTATAAATGTACACTACTCCTTAGTCTATAAAAGCACTACAAATTGCATCCTATCTAGTATTTACTGTGCAGACCTTGCAAAGTAGATGCCAATCCATAGGTGGTAAACTACAGAAACATGGCACTCTTTCAAAGTTAAACTTTTTTTTTCTAATAATGACATATTTTATGAAGAACAGTGCACTACTTTTTGTGAGTAAAGCAGGTTTATCCATGGCTCACTTTTTATTTTGATCACACAGACTTTGCCCTTGTGATCAAATCATACAAACGATGAGTAAATCCAGCAATACCCCCACTCAGGTATGGATTATTGTTATCCTATCGCACACTTGTTTGTATGCAGCTGAGAGACCAAATAATATAATTAATAATAGTGTGCTGATTGGAGATATGTAATTAACTTTAAGGATGTTGGTGTCTATTGATTTATTAGTATGCACACACTTACAATATGATATTACTATTTTAGGTTCATAGGTAGGTACTAGGCTATCTGCCCGAGGGCATTTATAAGCCTAGCCAGGGTGTGTCGGCTTTCGCCGCCCCATTGAATAATTAACTGAGCCTCTGTCAAGAAGAGCCAATGAATTGATCCCAAGGGTGTCTTTTCTGTTACCCATCCACTCGTCAAGGTTTCTCTTGAAGAGTGTTAGTGAGGGGCTCTGCCTAATGTAGTTAGGAATTTTGTTCCAAAGTATGGGGAGTCTCTGTGACAGGAATCTATCCCTCCATCATGTTCTATTTATTGTTGTGGTGAGGTTTAGCTCACTAGAGCAAGTGGTTCTCAGTGACTTGGATTTCTTTAGGTGGAGCATGTCCATCAATTCTGAGTTGGACATGGCTTTGTACGTCAGGCAGAGATCACTTCTGAGTAAGCGATATGCCACTGTGTACAGCTGGAATTTTTCCAGTCGGGCTGCATAGGACATATATTTGAGACCAGTAATCCTTTTGGTGAGGTACTTTTGTGGTCTTGTGAGGTACATCCCAAACAGGGCATTGTACTCTATGATGGGTCTGATGAGTGACGAGTAGAGGGGCACTATAACTTCTTTATTTCTAGATGCGAACCCTTTGGTAATTAGATGGGCTACATAGAAGGATTTCCTAACTACTTTGGCAATATGATTGTCAAAGGAGAGATTAATGTCTACCTGGGTCCCCAGATCTCTTATTACCTCTTCTGTATTAAGGGGGCTGCCACCTATGTGGTAATTCATGGGTGTTTTGTTTTTCCCAAATGGGATGACTATGCATTTTTTGGCATTTAGCTTGAGACCATGACTTTGACACCAGATGTCCGTCTCAGTAAGGCCCTTTTGGAGAATGTCTGTGTCAGCCAGTGAGTCAATTATGGCTCCCAGTTTGCAGTCATCGGTGAACTTGGTTAGCCATAGTCCTCCTGTGTTTGCCTGTACTTCTGAGAAGAATATGCCGAACAGTAGGGGTCCCAGGACCGAGCCTTGTGGGACACCACTTGTGACTGGTTTAGAGTTGGACCTGGAGCCCACTATTCTTACCGTGTGAGTTCTGTCTGTAAGCCAGTTGGCAACCCATCTCATGACATAGGGGTTTATGTTCAGGCTGGGGAGTTTTTCTATAATTCCCGAGTGGGGAATGGTGTCAAAAGCCTTGGTGAGGTCAAGGTAGGCTGTGTGAACTACCTTCCCCTCATCTATGGCCTTGGTGACTGTCTCAAAGAAGTTAACCAGGTTTAGTAGGCATGATCTGCCCTTAACAAAATCGAACTGGGTCGGGTCAAGTGTTTGGAGGTTCCCAATGTTTTTGTTAATGAGTTCCATGATGATGCACTCTATAGCCTTGCAGACCAGGCTAGTCAGGCTTATGGGGTGATAGTTACCAGGGTCAGTTATGGCCCCTCCTTTGTGGAGCGAAATAACCATTGCTGTGTGCCATTCTATGGGCATGTAGCCTGTGGAGAGGCTGAGGTTGAACAGTGTGTTTAGGTGGGGGGTTAGTTCATTCTGTAGTTCGTGCAAGACGCAGCCTGGGACACCATCTGGCCCCATTGATGCTGTGCTTTTGGCTTTTGAAAGGGCTGTTTTCACCTGTGTGTCTGTGATTTCTGGCAGACTACACTTTTCCGCTATTGCTGTAGGCCCTTTTGGGGGTGAGAGGGAGGTGAAGTTTGCACTGAATATATCTGCTAGGATGTTGGCAATATCAGTGGGTTCAGTATATTTTGTGTTATCTTGCACTAGCTCAGAGCATATCTGCAAGTTGCCACTTAGATTCTTGACATAACTAAAGAAGGCTTTGTGGTTATTTTTCAAATCCTTGGCTATTTTTCTTTCGAAGTTAGCCTCGGAGGATTTTATGAGGGACCTTAGTTTCTTACTGATACTGATCAGGGATGTCTTTCCTTCTTGGGATTTAATTTTTTTCTGAACTAGTTTCCTCCTATTGTATAGCCTGTTTATGGCAAGGGTCCACCAGACTGGTTTCCTTCTCTTAGAGGAGTGAGTCTTGGTTTTGATGGGGGTGGCACGATCAATGCATCCTTGTAGGTGCTCATAGAGTGCATTTGTAAAGGTTTCTGCATCTTGGGCAGTGTTATCCTTTAGCGTGGGGGCTGTGAAACGTACCACCTCTGTCTTAAGTAAGGTGAAGTTTGCTTTAGAAAAGTTTTTTTACTGTAGTTTCCTTAGTTGGGGGTGGTGGTGGAGTGTGGACATCAAGATTTATTAGTTTATAGTCTGATCTAACCAGTGATGGGTTGACCTCTGATGTGAAACACCTGTCGCCCATGTTGTTGATGACCAGGTCCAATATATTTTCACCTCTGGTAAGGGAGTTTACCAACTGATCCAGGGCATTTGAGTTGATAAATTCCAGGAAGAGCTGGACCTGGGTGGTTGTACTTGAGTAGTTTTCCCAGTTAACAGTAGGGTAATTGAAATTGCCCAATATCAGGGTGTTCGGTAGGGCCTTCATGTTTTCCAGTGTCTCCAGAAAGGTGGAGTGGTGGTACTGGGTCATGGAGGGTGATCTGTAGCAGGCCACAGTTTGCATTTCAGATTTGCCTGATGTTAGTTACACATGGATGTTCTCAGAGGTATCTTGCTGCGCCACTAACCTGGAGGTGAAGGTATCCTTGATGAATATGGATACACACCCTCATTTTGTGTTTCGGTCCATGTTCTGTGGCCGAAATGTGTGGTATGAGTTGTAGCCCGGTAGTGCTGTGGTGCTCTGTGGAGCCTTGAACCAGGTTTCAGTTACTGCACAGATGTCAACATTCTCCATACTGAGGATTGCTTCGAGCGCATGCATTTTGAGATTTAAACTCCTGGCGTTGAGTAGCATAACCCTCATTTTTTTATTTGTGCTGTTTACGAAGGTGGGTTTGACTTTTGAGCCTTGCCTAAAAAAGGCACTATGGGGGCAGCAAGAGCTTTGGCCAGTATTCGAAAGCCCAGGGGTGACAGGTGCAAGCCATCTCTTGTGAAGCAATGAGGCCTGTCGAGCATGTCTTGCCAGGCTGACAGACACTGGATCCCCTTTGAATGACACCAGAAGCTTAGCCAATTGTTGAAATTGATCATTTTTTCTTTATACTGCGGTATCACTCTTGGTGAGGGCAGGATGCTACTCAGGGTCAGGGTCATACCCACCTGGGCTACATGATCAGAGAGCGCTTCCATGTCTCTTTTCATGTAGTTCAGGGAGGTACATCTCAGGTCATTCACACCAACATGAACAATGACAGAGTCATATTTGTACTTGTTCTGGAGTGACCTGAGTGCTTGTGTTATGGGGCAGATTCTGGCTCCAGACAGGCAGCTAACAGTAACCTTCTCCTTGTCCAGCCTAGTGAGTGGGACATCAGTGTGCCTGACTATAGAGTCGCCTATTACTAGTGTGTTAGGTATGTTATTTCGCCTTAAGGGCTGTGATTGTGCAGCACACTGATTTTGTGTTTTATGTATTATCTGGTTTGTGACGGGAGGTTCAGGGTTTTTGGGTGTCTGCTTTGGAGGTCTGTGATGCTTTTGCAGGTTTTTATTTAGAGCCTACCAGTATGGTTTTGTGTATTTATGTGTATTTTTTGCCAGTGCTGATTTTGTATGTCTATGTGAGGCTGGATGTGTGGTGCAATTGTTAATCTTCGCCTCATGACTGCTTGTTCCAGTCTTGGGTGGAGAGAGCTTAGCCTCCAATTTAGCTATATAATTGCATCACTCGCATATGTTAATGTTTTGTGGTAGGAGGGGAAGGTTGTCTGTGTACATGAGGCAGTTGTAAAATTGCCTCAAGATACCCAGGTTCACCAGCTAGACTGGAGAGTATACCTGTCTGAATAATAGGGTGAGGTGCTTAGTCGCTTAGTTGGTGAGGGGTGAATAATGAGCCTTGCCCTGCTGGGCAATCAAATGTTGGGGTATATTAGTGCTTGCTATTAGGTCTGAGCAAGTGCTGGACTATAGGATGCTTTTCAAGTGCTTAGGTTGAGAGTTAGACTACATTCAAGGGAAAAACTGAAGAGGAGACTTGGTGGATCTGAGATAAATTTAGGCCTAGCTAACCAGTGCTGTCTGGATGTGCAAAACCATGCAAACACGTTTTTTACAGCAGGGAAATGAAAGAGATAGAAATTAGCCCAAAATAGCTCACAAACTGCTAACTTCTGGGCTGGAACCACTCCTCCAGGGACAGATGACTGGTCATAGCTCCATCTCTCACTGGTGAACAGAGAAACCTCCCTCTATCCAAGTAAGGTATGGGCAACTCAGAAAATTGTAACAACCCCTGAATTCAGCACTAGCCTGAAAACTGGACTATACTAGCTTAGAAAGGTGAGAAAAAAGGAAATTTTTTTTGTAAAGATAAGGGAAAAACAGTAAAATACACTTAAAGCAGCTTTAAATGACTGCAAACAGTAAAAATACACTTATAACAGCTTTAGATGACTACAAGCAATCAGAAAAGGCTTTTAAACATATTACCCAATTAACCAGTTACAAAAATCTCAAAACTGAGCCCTGTTCCTGTAGTCTTCAATCAGACTAGATCTAACTGCACACTCCTGCTACTGGGGTGCAGGGAAACATTCTCCAAAAAAGAAGGTCTGGATTAGTGCTCAAGTTATACAAACAAAGCTAGATTCAGCAGGCCTGGATCTAGTCTATGCTACAGCAAACAAGGTGCACCAATTTCAGTAAGAAACAGTTCAAATATGCAGGGACTATAAGCCGTTAACCAGAAATTCCCAGCTCAGAAGGGCAGAGTCCAGCCTCTCTTCCCTCAAGAGTGCAAACCACAAACCTTCTTAATGTAAAATAACTGGCCTGAAGCCCAAGTGCTTAAACCAGAACTAATACACTTTTAGAATAACAGACACTGAGCCCTCAATCAGCAGTTCCCAACTTAGAAGGATGTAAGCTACCTGTCCTGCCACAACAGTGCAGACCACAAACCTTCTTAATGTAAAACAACTGGTCTGAAGCCCAAGTGCTTAAACCAAAAGGTTTAGAATGATAGCTACACTTTAATCAGGTTACTACCAAGTAGTAATAATTACAATTGAATACTTTTAAGAAGGCCTGGATTAGTGCTCAAGTTATGCAAACAAAGTTAGATTCAGCAGGCCTGGATCTAGTCTATGCTACAGCAAATAAGGTGCACCAATGTCAGTAAGAAATAGTTCAAATATGCAGGCACTATAAGCCTTTAACCAGAAATTCCCAGCTCAGAAGGGCAGAGTCCAGCCTCTCCTCCCACAAGAGTGCAGACCACAAACCTTCTTAATGTAAAATAACTGGCCTGAAGCCAAAGTGCTGAAACCAGAAGTAATACACTTTTAGAATAACAGACACTGAGCCTTCAGTCAGCAGTTCCCAACTTAGAAGGATGCAAGCTACCTGTCCTGCCACAACAGTGCAGACCACAACCTTCTTAATGTAAAACAACAGGTCTGAAGCCCAACTGCTTAAACCAAAAGGTTTAGAATGATAGCTACACCAAGCAGTAATAAATACAATTGAGTACTTTTAAGATGATGCAAAAGCAAAATAAAGTAGGAAGAAACACAAATACAGTAAAAGCAAATGAAAAAAGAGTAAGTTTTTTTTTCTTTTTTTTTGAGTGAGCAAATGAAATGGGACCAGGAGGAGTATTCAAATGCAAATTTACAAGAGGGTTGGGTAGTTTCAAAGCCACCAAGATTAACACCAAAACAATAGCAGGGAGGGTGAGTGGGGAACTAACTGAAAAAACAGAGCCACAACTTCCAGCTAGATAGTATTCAAAGCAACACAAATAAATCAATTTACATATTGTATTATTTGAAAAAAGTGCAGATAAAGATTTACTTAAATTCACTTATGCGTCCAGTTGATTTGAATTCATGTAAGTCTTAGCAGGCAAAAGCTCAGAGGTTAAGCAGAAAATAATTCAAAGTGTACCACTTATATAAGGCAGGAACCGAATAACAATGAAGTAAACTACCCCCACTTATCACTGGCAGTTCAAGAATTCTAACAAGCACTAACTGAAAAAACAGAGCCACAACTTCCAGCTAGATAGCACTAAATGCAACACAAATAAATCAATTTAAATGTTGTACTATTTGAAAAAAATGCTGAAAAAGATTTACTTAAATTCACTTATACGTCCAGTTGATTTGATTTCATGTAGGTCTTAGCAAGAGAAAGCTCAAAGTTTAAGCAGAAAATAATTCAAAATGTACCACTTATATAAGGCAGGAACCAAAAATCAATGAAGTAAACTACCCCCAATTATCACTGGCTATTCAAGAATTCTAACAAGCACTAACTAAAAAAAACGAGCCACAAGTTACAGCTAGATAGAATACAATGCAACACAAATAAATCAATTTAAATGCTGTATTATTTGAAAAAAAGTGCAGATAAAGATTTAATTAAATTCAGTTATACGTCCAGCTGATTTGATTTAATGTAGGTCTTAGCAGGACAAAGCTCAGAGTTTAAGCAGAAAATAATTCAAAATGAATTACTTATATAAGGCAGGAACCAAATAAAAATGAAGTAAACAACCCCCACTTATGACTGGCTATTCAAGAATTCTAACAAGCACTAACTGAAAAAAACCGAGCCACAACATCCAGCTAGATAGTATTCAATGCAACACAAATACATCAATTTAAATGCTGTATTATTTGAAAAAAGTGCAGATAAAGATTTATTTAAACTCACTTATACGTCCAATTGATTTGATTTCATGTAGGTCTTAGCAGGCGAAAGCTCAGAGTATAAGCGGAAAATAATTCAAAATGTACCACGTATATAAGGCAGGAACTGAATAACAATGAAGTAAACTACCCCCACTTATCACTGGCTATTCAAGAATTCTAACAAGCACTAACTGAAAAAACAGAGCCACAACTTCCAGCTAGATAGTATTCAATGCAACAGAAATAAATCAATTTAAATGCTATATTATTTGAAAAAAGTGCAGATAAAGATTTTCTTAAATTCACATATACTTCCAGTTGATTTGATTTCATGTAGGTCTTAGCAGGCGAAAGCTCAGTGTTTAAGCAGAAAATAATTCAAAACGTACCACTTATATAAGGCAGGAACCAAAAAACAATGAAGTAAACTACCCCCACTTATCATTGGCTAATCAAGAATTCTAACAAGCAGTAAGTGAAAAAACAGAGCCACAGATTCCAGCAAGAAAGTATTCAATGCAGCACAAATAAATCAATTTAAATGCTGTATTATTTGAAGAAAGTTCAGACAAAGATTTACTTAAATTCACTTATACGTCCAGTTGATTTGATTTCATGTAGGTCTTAGCAGGCCAAAGCTCAGAGTTTAAGCAGAAAATAATTCAAAATGTAAAACTTATATAAGGCAGGAACTGAATGACAATGAAGTAAACTACCACCACTTATCACTGGCTATGCAAGAAATCCAACAAGCACTAACTGAAAAATACAGAGCCACAACTTCCAGCTAGATAGTATTCAATGCAACACAAATAAATAAATTTAAATGCTGTATTATTTGAAAAAAAGTGCAGATAAAGATTTACTTAAATTCACGTATACGTCCAGTTGATTTGATTTCATATAGGTCCTCGCAGGCCAAAGCTAAGAGTTTAAGCAGAAAATAATTCAAAATGTACAACTTATATATGGCAGGAACCGAATAACAATGAAGGAAACGACCCCCACTTATCACTGGCTATTCAAGAATTCTAGCAAGCACTAACTGAAGAAACAGAGCCACAACCTACAGCTAGATAGTATTCAATGCAACAAAAATAAATCAATTTAAATGTATTATTTGAAAAAAGTGCAGATAAAGATTTACTTAAATTCACTTATATGTCCAGCTGATTTGATTTCATGTAGGTCTTAGCAGGCCAATGCTCAGAGTTTAAGCAGAAAATAATTCAAAATGTACCACTTATATAAGGCAAGAACTGAATAACAATGAAGTAAACTACCCCCACTTATCACTGGCTATTCAAGAATTCTAACAAGCACTAACTGAAAAAACAGAGCCACAACTTCCAGCTAGAAAGTATTCAATGCAACACAAGTAAGTCAATTTAAATGCTGTATTATTTGAAAAAAGTGCAGATAAAGATTTATTTAAATTCACTTATACGTCCAGTAGATTTGATTTTGTGTAGGTCTTAGAAGGCGAATGCTCAGAGTTTAAGCAGAAAATAATTCAAATTGTACCAATTATATAAGGCAGGAACTGATTAACAATGAACTAAACTACCCCCACTTATCACTGGCTATTCAAGAATTCTAATAAGCACTAATTAAAAAAAACAGAGCCACAGCTTCCAGCAAGATAGTATTCAAAGCAGCACAAATAAATCAATTTAAATGCTGTATTATTTGAAAAAAGTGCAGATAAAGATTTACTTAAATTCACTTATATGTCCAGTTTATTTGATTTCATGTAGGTCTTAGCAGGCCAAAGCTCAGAGTTTAAGCAGAAAATAATTCAAAATGTACAACTTATATAGGGCAGGAACTGAATAACAATGAAGTAAACTACCCCCACTTATCACAGGCTATTCAAGAATTCTAATAAGCACTAACTGAAAAAAGAGCCACAACGTCCAGCTAGATAGTATTCAATGCAACACAAATAAATCAATTTAAATGCTGTATTATTTAAAAAAAGTGCAGATAAAGATTTACTTAAATTCACTTACACGTCCAGTTGATTTGATTTCATCTAGGTCTTAGCAGGCCAAAGCTCAGAGTTTGAGCAGAAAATAATTCATAATGAACCACTTATATAAGGCAGGAACCAAATAAAAATGAAGTAAACTAGCCCCACTTATCACTGGCTATTCAAAAATTCTAACAAGCACTAACTGAAAAAACAGAGCCAAAACGTCCAGCTACATAGTATTCAATGCAACACAAATAAATCAATTTAAATGCTGTATTATTTGACAAAAGTGAAGATAAAGAATTGTACGTTCAGTTGATTTGATTTCATGTAGGTCTTAGTGGGCGAAAGCTCAGAGTTTAAGCAGAAAATAATTCAAAATGTACCACTTATATAAGGCAGGAACTGAATAACAATGAGGTAAACATCACCCACTTATAACTGACTATTCAAGAATTCTAACAAGCACTAACTGAAAAAACAAAGCCACAACTTCCAGCTAGATAGTTTTCAATGCAACACAAATAAATCAATTTAAATGCTGTATTATTTGAAAAAAGTGCAGATAAAGATTTACTTAAACTCACTTATACGTCCAATTGATTTGATTTCATGTAGGTCTTAGCAAGCGAAAGCTCAGAGTTTAAGCAGAAAATAATTCAAAATGTACCATGTATATAAGGCAGGAACTGAATAACAGTGAAGTAAACTACCCCCACTTATCACTGGCTATTCAAGAATTCTAATAAGCACTAAATGAAAAAACAGAGCCACAACTTCCAGCTAGATTGTATTCAATGCAACACAAATAAAGCAATTTAAATGCTATATTATTTGAAAAAAGTGCAGATAAAGCTCTACTTAAATTCACATATACATCCAGTTGATTTGATTTCATGTAGGTCTTAGCAGGTGAAAGCTCAGAGTTTAAGCAGAAAATAATTCAAAATGTACCACTTACATAAGGCAGGAACCAAAAAACAATGAAGTAAACTACCCCCACTTATCATTGGCTATTCAAAAATTCTAACAAGCAGTAAGTGAAAAAAACAGAGCCACAGGTTCCATCAAGATAGTATTCAATGCAGCACAAATAAATCAATGTAAATGCTGTATTGTTTGAAAAAAGTGCAGGTAAAGATTTACTTAAATTCACTTTTACATCCAGTTGATTTGATTTCATGTAGGTCTTAGCAGGCCAAAGCTCAGAGTTTAAACATAAAATAATTCAAAATGTAAAACTTATATAAGGCTGGAACTGAATAACAATGAAGTAAACTACCCCACTTATCACTGGCTCTTGAAGAAATCTAACAAGCACTACCTGAAAAAAACAGAGCCACGACTTCCAGCTAGATAGTATTAAATGCAACACAAATAAATCAATTTAAATGCTGTATTATTTGAAGAAAGTGCAGATAAAGATTTACATAAATTCACTTATAAGTTCAGTTGATTTGACTTCATGTAGGTCTTAGTAGGCCAAAGCTCAGAGTTTAAGCAGAAAATAATTCAAAATGTACAAACTTATATAGGGCAGGAACCGAATAACAATGAAGTAAACTACCCCCACTTATCACAGGCTATTCAAGAATTCTAACAAGCATTAACTGAAAAAAGAGAGCTACAACGTCCTGCTAGATAGTATTCAATGCAACACAAATAATTCAATTTAAATGCTGTATTATTTGAAAAAAGTGCAGATAAAGATTTACTTAAATTCACTTATACGTCCAGTTGATTTGATTTCATGTAGATCTTAGCAGGCCAAAGCTCAGAGTTTAAGCAGAAAATAATTCAAAATGTACAACTTATATAGGGCAGGAACTGAATAACAATGAAGTAAACTACCCCACTTATCACAGGCTATTCAAGAATTCTAATAAGCACTAACTGAAAAAAAAAGAGCCACAACGTCCAGCTAGATAGTATTCAATGCAACACAAATAAATCAATTTAAATGCTGTATTATTTAAAAAAAGTGCAGATAAAGATTTACTTAAATTCACTTATACGTCCACTTGATTTGATTTCATGTAGGTCTTAGCAGGCCAAAGCTCAGAGTTTGAGCAGAAAATAATTCATAATGAACCACTTATATAAGGCAGGAACCAAATAAAAATGAAGTAAACTACCCCCATTTATCATTGGCTATTCAAGAATTCTAAAACGCACTAACTGAAAAAACAGAGCCACAACTTCCAGCTAGATAGTATTCAATGCAACACAAATAAATCAATTTAAATGCTGTATTATTTGAAAAAAGTGCAGATAAAGATTTACTTAAATTCACTTATATGTCCAGTTGATATGATTCCTTGTATGTCTTAGCAGGCCAAAGCTCAGAGTTTGAGCAGAAAATAATTCATAATATACCACTTATATAAGGCAGGAACCAAATAAAAGTGAAGTAAACTACCCCCACTTATCACTGGCTATTCAATAATTCTAAGTATAAAACACAAGTGGCCAGCAGTTAGTGTATTCGAACAGAGCACAAAAACTGAAAAGTAGAGTGATGAAACTGTATTAACCACAGACTGGTTTCGGCAAATCCATGCCTTCTTCAATGTAAATAAATGGACATACCTAATCACTCGATAGATACATATTTATAAGTAACCTCCACCGATGAAACCATGGTATGTTCCCACAACCTATTATATATACATGAGCTGATAAAAAGATATATCAAATACCTGAACAATGATTTTATAAATGTGATAAGGTTAATCATTAATATAAATAGATCCTGAACAGGTTATACATTAAAACAATAATCCATATGACCAAAAACCTAACATAAGAAGCTATAATATCTAAGATTATGATGCATAAGACAGAACTACTATAATAAATATATGTTGACAAAAATATTAGTGAAACCACTATGTCCCCTATTTTTAAATGATAAACATGAAAAACAATATTATATACATAATATATATATAATAATAATGACAAAAAGGAATGTATGTGTTCCCATAAAAATTGTGGTATTAACCAGTCATACAATTCCCATGTTATGGGATAATATTTGTCAGCAATAGCAAAAGCCATATCCTTCATGATAAAGAATAAATTATAAATGGTCATTCAAGCCCGGTGGGAAAAGCACACCCAAAGTGATGATCCAGTATTTTTCTTTGTGATTTAATATGCTATGCCATCCTTGTGTATTGCTTATGTCCCCAATGATTCTATCAATAATCATAAAAGAGAACTGGGCAAGGTCATGTTTCAACACATGTCAATACAGGGCGTTGGATTCCTTTTTGTGCTTGATGTCACTTCGATGTTCATTGATACGGGTTCTAAGTGGTCTAGAGGTCTGGCCCACATAAAAGGCCAAACACCTACAACTGGCCAAATAAATTACCCAATTGCTGCTGCAATTGCCAAAAACCTTGCAATCATAAACTCTACTAGTATTCTGACTAGAAAATTGTTTTGATTTATTAACCTGTTTACAGGAACTACAGTGGCCACAGGGATAAGTACCAACTAATTGATCACCAGATATAGTTAGCTGTTTATAAATAGCCCCACCGCTTTCAGTGTGTTTGAAGTGGGAAAACAAGGACCACAAGGTTTTACCTCTACGGTATGTAAACTTACATTCCAAACCCAAAACAGTTCTCAAATAGTCATTGGCTAGAAGAATGTTCCAATGTCTATTTATAATAGACCTGATGGCATTGTAATTCCTGCCATAAGTGGTAATAAACTTGATGGTAGACCCTGAGGATTCCATATCCCGTCTCTTGTATTGTAATAAAGAGTCCCTATCAATGCTGGTGGCAGAGTCCCAAGCCCTGAAAATATCTTGATGTTTGTATCCCCTGTGGGCAAATCTCTGGTAAAGATCCAAACTGGCACTATCATAATCTGGTTGTGTAGAACTTAAACATTTAATGTGCATAAACTGTGACTTGGGGATGTTCCTGATGGTGTGGCGTGGGTGCATGCTGGATGCATGTAATAGAGTATTGTATTGGGGATATTTACAGTATACACTCGTACTCAGGGTGTGATCCTTATTCCTGTTTATAGTAACATCCAAAAAATTGATGGAATTCAAATTATAGGTAACCGTAAACTCAATCCCCCAGATGTTATCATTTAGATACCCTACAAATTCTTGTAAATATTCAGCATCCGCACGCCACACCATCAAAAAGTCATCCAGGTATCTGCGCCAAATATCAATCTCAACCAAATAAATATTGTGAGATGAATCATAAATCATACATTCCTCTAGGAAGGCCATGAACAAATCGGCATAAATTAGAGCAAAAGATGCCCCCCTGGCCGTCCCTCGAAGCTGCCAGTAACATTGTCCCTGAAAGTAAAAAACATTTTTAGTCAGGAAATGTTCAGTTAGACAGATGAGTAAAATATTAAACCTAGGGGAATGAAGATCTGCTTTCTCCAGCCAATATTGTAAGGTCTGTAGACCCGCCCAATGTGGAATACTAGTATACAGAGCTTTAACATTCAGAGAACACATAAGCCACCCTGGTTCAAGTTGAGTATCCTGGATGATCTTAAGAAATTGCGTGGTGTCCTGCAGCCTGGCCCTAACCAAACCCAAGAGTGGTTTCAGATATTGGGTAAGAAATGCAGATATGGGTTCGGTAAGCAAACCTATACCCGAAACAATTGGCCTACCAGGTGGATTATCTCGACCTTTGTGGATTTTGGGTAGTAGATACAAAATCTGCTTTCTGGGGTCTTTAACCATTAAGTGTGTGACACAAGTCTGAGTGATAATACCCTCTTCCTGAGCCTAACCTAAGAAAGAATCAATCTCCTTCTTAAAATGTGGGGTAGGATCTCTGTCCATATACATATAACATCCAGTATCAGATAACTGAAAATGACCCTCATTGAGATAATAGGTCATATTTAGTACCACCACTGCTCCCCCCTTATCTGCAGGCAAAATCGTGATGTCATGATTATTACGTAGTTGCTGAAGGGCTGTAGTTTCCTGTGAAGTAAGATTATGTCCTAACATGGTTTATTCGTGATGTTGAAAATGTAGATCTCTGAGAACAGATTGCATGAAAATTGAAACATGTTTCTGCATAGGAGGCTGAAAATCATATTTGTAAAATCTGAATTCATTCAATCTTTGAGATTCCCTGTCGGCGAAAAGTAATTTCAAATTCAAATTGCGACAGAAATTTAAAACATCCTGTACAATGTGATATTCATTTGAAAAAAAGACAGGTATAAAACTAAGTCATTTATTGAGCAGTTGTTGTTGAGCACAAGACAGTGTATGGTTAGATAAATTTAAAACATTTTGACTTTCATTCTGAGCTATGTGTGAAAGTTCTGGATGAGTCCCTCCAGGGAATTGGACCTGGTGTCTGTTCCTGTGTTTGCGTCCCACACGACGCCTAGAACCATGTCTAAAGGGATCATTTTATTAGATTTATTTCTATTGGGGAACCCCTATTGGTAATACTTTCATTATATGTGAATGAGGAATCCTCCCCTGAAGTGCTGGTATTAAAACCCTCCTTATTTTTTAAAATGGATCGTAGTCTCTTTCTAGTACAAGCAGAAGTGGGTCCCTGACTTGCATCCACAAACCTCACCATTCTCTGGGACTCAAAAGGACGTCCTCTCTGATAATCCAAAAAAAATCTCTATGAAATTTTTTGAACTTTCTTTACTTGGTTGTTTTCTCATGATTGGTCAAATCATTAGATAACTTTTTAAGACCTTCTTGAAATTTAGGATGAGCATCGTATTTCTTACAATCAGAGCACATTGTTATAATCTCCTTAATGTTGGTATCCACTATCCTCTCATAGTATTGTAATAATATATTCACAAATAACATGGATCCTGACTGTAAGGTTTCCTTCCAATCATTGTTAAGCTTATCATCTGGTCTGCCGACCAGTGGTTGTAACCGAATCCTAAGGCCCCTACGGGCAATATTTTTGTTGGAATAAGCCCGAAAGAGTCTCAAGTTTCAAATGTTGGACCTCAGATTTTTGAGGCCTTTGGTCAGGGAATGAAATGCCAGATCACAATCCAAAGGCATATCTTGTCCCATAGTGTCATGATTATTGCCTGGTGAGGTATTAATAACAAATACGCCAATATCCTCCCGATCGGCACATAATCCACATAATAATTTTTCCAGATCCATGCAGTGAATCAATGCCAATTATGGGGTTATACAAATGAGACGACAAACCAAGAAAAGCCCAAAAACAGGAAGATATCAGAATTCAAATCAAAATAATGATGTCTGGGGATGTGAGTCAGGGAGTTACACCAACTAGATAGTATACCAATTCAAGAATTCTAACAAGCACTATCTGAGAAAACAGAGCCACAACTTCCAGCTAGATAGTATTCAATTCAACACAAATAAATCAATTTAAATGCTGTATTATTTGAAAGTGCAGATAAAGATTTACTTAAATTCACTTATACGTCCAGTTGATTGCATGTAGGTCTTAGCTGGCCAAAGCTCAGAGTTTAAGCAGAAAATAATCCAAAATGTACCACTTATATAAGGCAGAAACTGAATAACAATGAAGTGAACTACCCCCACTTATCACTGGCTATTCAGGAATTCTAACAAGCATTAACTGAAAAAACAGAGCCACAACTTCCAGCTAGATAGTATTCAATGCAACACAAATAAATCAATTTAAATGCTGTATTATTTGAAAGTGCAGATAAAGATTTACTTAAATTCACTTATACATCCAGTTGATTGCATGTAGGTCTTAGCTGGCCAAAGCTCAGAGTTTAAGCAGAAAATAATCCAAAATGTACCACTTATATAAGGCAGAAATGGAATAACAATGAAGTGAACTACCCCCACTTATCACTGGCTATTCAGGAATTCTAACAAGCATTAACTGAAAAAACAGAGCCACAACTTCCAGCTAGATAGTATTCAATGCAACACAAATAAATTAATTTAAATGCTGTATTATTTGAAAGTGCAGATAAAGATTTACTTAAATTCACTTATACGTCCAGTTGATTGCATGTAGGTCTTAGCTGGGCAAAGCTCAGAGTTTAAGCAGAAAATAATCCAAAATGTACCACTTATATAAGGCAGAAACTGAATAACAATGAAGTGAACTACCCCACTTATCACTGGCTATTCAGGAATTCTAACAAGCATTAACTGAAAAACAGAGCCACAACTTCCAGCTAGATAGTATTCAATGCAACACAAATAAATCAATTTAAATGCTGTATTATTTGAAAGTGCAGATAAAGATTTACTTAAATTCACTTATACGTCCAGTTGATTGCATGTAGGTCTTAGCTGGCCAAAGCTCAGAGTTTAAGCAGAAAATAATCCAAAATGTACCACTTATATAAGGCAGAAACCGAATAACAATGAAGTGAACTACCCCCACTTATCACTGGCTATTCAGGAATTCTAACAAGCATTAACTGAAAAAACAGAGCCACAACTTCCAGCTAGATAGTATTCAATGCAACACAAATAAATCAATTTAAATGCTGTATTATTTGAAAAAAGTGCAGATAAAGATTTACTTAAATTCACTTATACATCCAGTTGATTGCATGTAGGTCTTAGCTGGCCAAAGCTCAGAGTTTAAGCAGAAAATAATCCAAAATGTACCACTTATATAAGGCAGAAACCGAATAACAATGAAGTGAACTACCCCACTTATCACTGGCTATTCAGGAATTCTAACAAGCATTAACTGAAAAAACAGAGCCACAACTTCCAGCTAGATAGTATTCAATGCAACACAAATAAATCAATTTAAATGCTCTATTATTTGAAAAAGTGCAGATAAAGATTTACTTAAATTCACTTATACATCCAGTTGATTGCATGTAGGTCTTAGCTGGCCAAAGCTCAGAGTTTAAGCAGAAAATAATCCAAAATGTACCACTTATATAAGGCAGAAACTGAATAACAATGAAGTGAACTACCCCCACTTATCACTGGCTATTCAGGAATTCTAACAAGCATTAACTGAAAAAACAGAGCCACAACTTCCAGCTAGATAGTATTCAATGCAACTCAAATAAATCAATTTAAATGCTGTATTATTTGAAAGTGCAGATAAAGATTTACTTAAATTCACTTATACATCCAGTTGATTGCATGTAGGTCTTAGCTGGCCAAAGCTCAGAGTTTAAGCAGAAAATAATCCAAAATGTACCACTTATATAAGGCAGAAACTGAATAACAATGAAGTGAACTACCCCACTTATCACTGGCTATTCAGGAATTCTAACAAGCATTAACTGAAAAAACAGAGCCACAACTTCCAGCTAGATAGTATTCAATGCAACACAAATAAATCAATTTAAATGCTGTATTATTTGAAAGTGCAGATAAAGATTTACTTAAATTCACTTATACGTCCAGTTGATTGCATGTAGGTCTTAGCTGGCCAAAGCTCAGAGTTTAAGCAGAAAATAATCCAAAATGTACCACTTATATAAGGCAGAAACTGAATAACAATGAAGTGAACTACCCCCACTTATCACTGGCTATTCAGGAATTCTAACAAGCATTAACTGAAAAAACAGAGCCACAACTTCCAGCTAGATAGTATTCAATGCAACACAAATAAATCAATTTAAATGCTGTATTATTTGAAAGTGCAGATAAAGATTTACTTAAATTCACTTATACATCCAGTTGATTGCATGTAGGTCTTAGCTGGCCAAAGCTCAGAGTTTAAGCAGAAAATAATCCAAAATGTACCACTTATATAAGGCAGAAACCGAATAACAATGAAGTGAACTACCCCCACTTATCACTGGCTATTCAGGAATTCTAACAAGCATTAACTGAAAAAACAGAGCCACAACTTCCAGCTAGATAGTATTCAATGCAACACAAATAAATCAATTTAAATGCTGTATTATTTGAAAAAAGTGCAGATAAAGATTTACTTAAATTCACTTATACGTCCAGTTGATTGCATGTAGGTCTTAGCTGGCCAAAGCTCAGAGTTTAAGCAGAAAATAATCCAAAATGTACCACTTATATAAGGCAGAAACTGAATAACAATGAAGTGAACTACCCCCACTTATCACTGGCTATTCAGGAATTCTAACAAGCATTAACTGAAAAACAGAGCCACAACTTCCAGCTAGATAGTCTAGAATGCAACACAAATAAATCAGTTTAAATGCTGTATTATTTGAATAAAAGCAGATAAAGCTTTACTTAAATTCACTTATACATCCAGTTGATTGCATGTAGGTCTTAGCTGGCCAAAGCTCAGAGTTTAAGCAGAAAATAATCCAAAATGTACCACTTATATAAGGCAGAAACCGAATAACAATGAAGTGAACTACCCCCACTTATCACTGGCTATTCAGGAATTCTAACAAGCATTAACTGAAAAAACAGAGCCACAACTTCCAGCTAGATAGTATTCAATGCAACACAAATAAATCAATTTAAATGCTGTATTATTTGAAAGTGCAGATAAAGATTTACTTAAATTCACTTATACATCCAGTTGATTGCATGTAGGTCTTAGCTGGCCAAAGCTCAGAGTTTAAGCAGAAAATAATCCAAAATGTACCACTTATATAAGGCAGAAACTGAATAACAATGAAGTGAACTACCCCCACTTATCACTGGCTATTCAGGAATTCTAACAAGCATTAACTGAAAAAACAGAGCCACAACTTCCAGCTAGATAGTATTCAATGCAACACAAATAAATCAATTTAAATGCTGTATTATTTGAAAAAAGTGCAGATAAAGATTTACTTAAATTCACTTATACATCCAGTTGATTGCATGTAGGTCTTAGCTGGCCAAAGCTCAGAGTTTAAGCAGAAAATAATCCAAAATGTACCACTTATATAAGGCAGAAACCGAATAACAATGAAGTGAACTACCCCCACTTATCACTGGCTATTCAGGAATTCTAACAAGCATTAACTGAAAAAACAGAGCCACAACTTCCAGCTAGATAGTATTCAATGCAACACAAATAAATCAATTTAAATGCTGTATTATTTGAAAGTGCAGATAAAGATTTACTTAAATTCACTTATACATCCAGTTGATTGCATGTAGGTCTTAGCTGGCCAAAGCTCAGAGTTTAAGCAGAAAATAATCCAAAATGTACCACTTATATAAGGCAGAAACTGAATAACAATGAAGTGAACAACCCCACTTATCACTGGCTATTCAGGAATTCTAACAAGCATTAACTGAAAAAAAGAGCCACAACTTCCAGCTAGATAGTATTCAATGCAACACAAATAAATCAATTTAAATGCTGTATTATTTGAAAGTGCAGATAAAGATTTACTTAAATTCACTTATACATCCAGTTGATTGCATGTAGGTCTTAGCTGGCCAAAGCTCAGAGTTTAAGCAGAAAATAATCCAAAATGTACCACTTATATAAGGCAGAAACCGAATAACAATGAAGTGAACTACCCCCACTTATCACTGGCTATTCAGGAATTCTAACAAGCATTAACTGAAAAAACAGAGCCACAACTTCCAGCTAGATAGTATTCAATGCAACACAAATAAATCAATTTAAATGCTGTATTATTTGAAAGTGCAGATAAAGATTTACTTAAATTCACTTATACATCCAGTTGATTGCATGTAGGTCTTAGCTGGCCAAAGCTCAGAGTTTAAGCAGAAAATAATCCAAAATGTACCACTTATATAAGGCAGAAATGGAATAACAATGAAGTGAACTACCCCCACTGGCTATTCAGGAATTCTAACAAGCATTAACAGAAAAAACAGATCCACAACTTCCAGCTAGATAGTATTCAATGCAACACAAATAAATCAATTTAAATGCTGTATTATTTGAAAAAGTGCAGATAAAGATTTACTTAAATTCACTTATACATCCAGTTGATTGCATGTAGGTCTTAGCTGGCCAAAGCTCAGAGTTTAAGCAGAAAATAATCCAAAATGTACCACTTATATAAGGCAGAAACCGAATAACAATGAAGTGAACTACCCCCACTTATCACTGGCTATTCAGGAATTCTAACAAGCATTAACTGAAAAACAGAGCCACAACTTCCAGCTAGATAGTATTCAATGCAACACAAATAAATCAATTTAAATGCTGTATTATTTGAAAAAAGTGCAGATAAAGATTTACTTAAATTCACTTATACGTCCAGTTGATTGCATGTAGGTCTTAGCTGGCCAAAGCTCAGAGTTTAAGCAGAAAATAATCCAAAATGTACCACTTATATAAGGCAGAAACTGAATAACAATGAAGTGAACTACCCCCACTTATCACTGGCTATTCAGGAATTCTAACAAGCATTAACTGAAAAAACAGAGCCACAACTTCCAGCTAGATAGTATTCAATGCAACACAAATAAATCAATTTAAATGCTGTATTATTTGAAAGTGCAGATAAAGATTTACTTAAATTCACTTATACATCCAGTTGATTGCATGTAGGTCTTAGCTGGCCAAAGCTCAGAGTTTAAGCAGAAAATAATCCAAAATGTACCACTTATATAAGGCAGAAACCGAATAACAATGAAGTGAACTACCCCCACTTATCACTGGCTATTCAGGAATTCTAACAAGCATTAACTGAAAAAACAGAGCCACAACTTCCAGCTAGATAGTATTCAATGCAACACAAATAAATCAATTTAAATGCTGTATTATTTGAAAGTGCAGATAAAGATTTACTTAAATTCACTTATACATCCAGTTGATTGCATGTAGGTCTTAGCTGGCCAAAGCTCAGAGTTTAAGCAGAAAATAATCCAAAATGTACCACTTATATAAGGCAGAAACTGAATAACAATGAAGTGAACTACCCCACTTATCACTGGCTATTCAGGAATTCTAACAAGCATTAACTGAAAAAACAGAGCCACAACTTCCAGCTAGATAGTATTCAATGCAACACAAATAAATCAATTTAAATGCTGTATTATTTGAAAGTGCAGATAAAGATTTACTTAAATTCACTTATACGTCCAGTTGATTGCATGTAGGTCTTAGCTGGCCAAAGCTCAGAGTTTAAGCAGAAAATAATCCAAAATGTACCACTTATATAAGGCAGAAACTGAATAACAATGAAGTGAACTACCCCCACTTATCACTGGCTATTCAGGAATTCTAACAAGCATTAACTGAAAAAACAGAGCCACAACTTCCAGCTAGATAGTATTCAATGCAACACAAATAAATCAATTTAAATGCTGTATTATTTGAAAGTGCAGATAAAGATTTACTTAAATTCACTTATACATCCAGTTGATTGCATGTAGGTCTTAGCTGGCCAAAGCTCAGAGTTTAAGCAGAAAATAATCCAAAATGTACCACTTATATAAGGCAGAAACCGAATAACAATGAAGTGAACTACCCCCACTTATCACTGGCTATTCAGGAATTCTAACAAGCATTAACTGAAAAAACAGAGCCACAACTTCCAGCTAGATAGTATTCAATGCAACACAAATAAATCAATTTAAATGCTGTATTATTTGAAAGTGCAGATAAAGATTTACTTAAATTCACTTATACGTCCAGTTGATTGCATGTAGGTCTTAGCTGGCCAAAGCTCAGAGTTTAAGCAGAAAATAATCCAAAATGTACCACTTATATAAGGCAGAAACTGAATAACAATGAAGTGAACTACCCCCACTTATCACTGGCTATTCAGGAATTCTAACAAGCATTAACTGAAAAACAGAGCCACAACTTCCAGCTAGATAGTATTCAATGCAACACAAATAAATCAATTTAAATGCTGTATTATTTGAAAAAAGTGCAGATAAAGATTTACTTAAATTCACTTATACATCCAGTTGATTGCATGTAGGTCTTAGCTGGCCAAAGCTCAGAGTTTAAGCAGAAAATAATCCAAAATGTACCACTTATATAAGGCAGAAACTGAATAACAATGAAGTGAACTACCCCCACTTATCACTGGCTATTCAGGAATTCTAACAAGCATTAACTGAAAAAACAGAGCCACAACTTCCAGCTAGATAGTATTCAATGCAACACAAATAAATCAATTTAAATGCTGTATTATTTGAAAGTGCAGATAAAGATTTACTTAAATTCACTTATACGTCCAGTTGATTGCATGTAGGTCTTAGCTGGCCAAAGCTCAGAGTTTAAGCAGAAAATAATCCAAAATGTACCACTTATATAAGGCAGAAACTGAATAACAATGAAGTGAACTACCCCCACTTATCACTGGCTATTCAGGAATTCTAACAAGCATTAACTGAAAAAACAGAGCCACAACTTCCAGCTAGATAGTATTCAATGCAACACAAATAAATCAATTTAAATGCTGTATTATTTGAAAGTGCAGATAAAGATTTACTTAAATTCACTTATACATCCAGTTGATTGCATGTAGGTCTTAGCTGGCCAAAGCTCAGAGTTTAAGCAGAAAATAATCCAAAATGTACCACTTATATAAGGCAGAAACTGAATAACAATGAAGTGAACTACCCCCACTTATCACTGGCTATTCAGGAATTCTAACAAGCATTAACTGAAAAAACAGAGCCACAACTTCCAGCTAGATAGTATTCAATGCAACACAAATAAATCAATTTAAATGCTGTATTATTTGAAAAAGTGCAGATAAAGATTTACTTAAATTCACTTATACATCCAGTTGATTGCATGTAGGTCTTAGCTGGCCAAAGCTCAGAGTTTAAGCAGAAAATAATCCAAAATGTACCACTTATATAAGGCAGAAACTGAATAACAATGAAGTGAACTACCCCCACTTATCACTGGCTATTCAGGAATTCTAACAAGCATTAACTGAAAAAACAGAGCCACAACTTCCAGCTAGATAGTATTCAATGCAACACAAATAAATCAATTTAAATGCTGTATTATTTGAAAGTGCAGATAAAGATTTACTTAAATTCACTTATACATCCAGTTGATTGCATGTAGGTCTTAGCTGGCCAAAGCTCAGAGTTTAAGCAGAAAATAATCCAAAATGTACCACTTATATAAGGCAGAAACTGAATAACAATGAAGTGAACTACCCCCACTTATCACTGGCTATTCAGGAATTCTAACAAGCATTAACTGAAAAAACAGAGCCACAACTTCCAGCTAGATAGTATTCAATGCAACACAAATAAATCAATTTAAATGCTGTATTATTTGAAAGTGCAGATAAAGATTTACTTAAATTCACTTATACGTCCAGTTGATTGCATGTAGGTCTTAGCTGGCCAAAGCTCAGAGTTTAAGCAGAAAATAATCCAAAATGTACCACTTATATAAGGCAGAAACTGAATAACAATGAAGTGAACTACCCCCACTTATCACTGGCTATTCAGGAATTCTAACAAGCATTAACTGAAAAAACAGAGCCACAACTTCCAGCTAGATAGTATTCAATGCAACACAAATAAATCAATTTAAATGCTGTATTATTTGAAAGTGCAGATAAAGATTTACTTAAATTCACTTATACATCCAGTTGATTGCATGTAGGTCTTAGCTGGCCAAAGCTCAGAGTTTAAGCAGAAAATAATCCAAAATGTACCACTTATATAAGGCAGAAACTGAATAACAATGAAGTGAACTACCCCCACTTATCACTGGCTATTCAGGAATTCTAACAAGCATTAACTGAAAAACAGAGCCACAACTTCCAGCTAGATAGTATTCAATGCAACACAAATAAATCAATTTAAATGCTGTATTATTTGAAAAAGTGCAGATAAAGATTTACTTAAATTCACTTATACATCCAGTTGATTGCATGTAGGTCTTAGCTGGCCAAAGCTCAGAGTTTAAGCAGAAAATAATCCAAAATGTACCACTTATATAAGGCAGAAACCGAATAACAATGAAGTGAACTACCCCCACTTATCACTGGCTATTCAGGAATTCTAACAAGCATTAACTGAAAAAACAGAGCCACAACTTCCAGCTAGATAGTATTCAATGCAACACAAATAAATCAATTTAAATGCTGTATTATTTGAAAAAAGTGCAGATAAAGATTTACTTAAATTCACTTATACATCCAGTTGATTGCATGTAGGTCTTAGCTGGCCAAAGCTCAGAGTTTAAGCAGAAAATAATCCAAAATGTACCACTTATATAAGGCAGAAACCGAATAACAATGAAGTGAACTACCCCCACTTATCACTGGCTATTCAGGAATTCTAACAAGCATTAACTGAAAAAACAGAGCCACAACTTCCAGCTAGATAGTATTCAATGCAACACAAATAAATCAATTTAAATGCTGTATTATTTGAAAAAAGTGCAGATAAAGATTTACTTAAATTCACTTATACATCCAGTTGATTGCATGTAGGTCTTAGCTGGCCAAAGCTCAGAGTTTAAGCAGAAAATAATCCAAAATGTACCACTTATATAAGGCAGAAACCGAATAACAATGAAGTGAACTACCCCCACTTATCACTGGCTATTCAGGAATTCTAACAAGCATTAACTGAAAAAACAGAGCCACAACTTCCAGCTAGATAGTATTCAATGCAACACAAATAAATCAATTTAAATGCTGTATTATTTGAAAGTGCAGATAAAGATTTACTTAAATTCACTTATACATCCAGTTGATTGCATGTAGGTCTTAGCTGGCCAAAGCTCAGAGTTTAAGCAGAAAATAATCCAAAATGTACCACTTATATAAGGCAGAAACTGAATAACAATGAAGTGAACTACCCCCACTTATCACTGGCTATTCAGGAATTCTAACAAGCATTAACTGAAAAAACAGAGCCACAACTTCCAGCTAGATAGTATTCAATGCAACACAAATAAATCAATTTAAATGCTGTATTATTTGAAAGTGCAGATAAAGATTTACTTAAATTCACTTATACATCCAGTTGATTGCATGTAGGTCTTAGCTGGCCAAAGCTCAGAGTTTAAGCAGAAAATAATCCAAAATGTACCACTTATATAAGGCAGAAACCGAATAACAATGAAGTGAACTACCCCACTTATCACTGGCTATTCAGGAATTCTAACAAGCATTAACTGAAAAAACAGAGCCACAACTTCCAGCTAGATAGTATTCAATGCAACACAAATAAATCAATTTAAATGCTGTATTATTTGAAAAAGTGCAGATAAAGATTTACTTAAATTCACTTATACATCCAGTTGATTGCATGTAGGTCTTAGCTGGCCAAAGCTCAGAGTTTAAGCAGAAAATAATCCAAAATGTACCACTTATATAAGGCAGAAACTGAATAACAATGAAGTGAACTACCCCCACTTATCACTGGCTATTCAGGAATTCTAACAAGCATTAACTGAAAAAACAGAGCCACAACTTCCAGCTAGATAGTATTCAATGCAACACAAATAAATCAATTTAAATGCTGTATTATTTGAAAGTGCAGATAAAGATTTACTTAAATTCACTTATACGTCCAGTTGATTGCATGTAGGTCTTAGCTGGCCAAAGCTCAGAGTTTAAGCAGAAAATAATCCAAAATGTACCACTTATATAAGGCAGAAACCGAATGACAATGAAGTGAACTACCCCACTCATCATTGGCTATTCAGGAATTCTAACAAGCATTAACTGAAAAAACAGAGCCACAACTTCCAGCTAGATAGTATTCAATGCAACACAAATAAATCAATTTAAATGCTGTATTATTTGAAAAAAGTGCAGATAAAGATTTACTTAAATTCACTTATACGTCCAGTTGATTGCATGTAGGTCTTAGCTGGCCAAAGCTCAGAGTTTAAGCAGAAAATAATCCAAAATGTACCACTTATATAAGGCAGAAACCAAATAACAATGAAGTGAACTACCCCCACTTATCACTGGCTATTCAGGAATTCTAACAAGCATTAACTGAAAAACAGAGCCACAACTTCCAGCTAGATAGTATTCAATGCAACACAAATAAATCAATTTAAATGCTGTATTATTTGAAAAAAGTGCAGATAAAGATTTACTTAAATTCACTTATACGTCCAGTTGATTGCATGTAGGTCTTAGCTGGCCAAAGCTCAGAGTTTAAGCAGAAAATAGTCCAAAATGTACCACTTATATAAGGCAGAAACTGAATGACAATGAAGTGAACTACCCCTTATCACTGGCTATTCAGGAATTCTAACAAGCATTAACTGAAAAAACAGAGCCACAACTTCCAGCTAGATAGTATTCAATGCAACACAAATAAATCAATTTAAATGCTGTATTATTTGAAAAAAGTGCAGATAAAGATTTACTTAAATTCACTTATACATCCAGTTGATTGCATGTAGGTCTTAGCTGGCCAAAGCTCAGAGTTTAAGCAGAAAATAATCCAAAATGTACCACTTATATAAGGCAGAAACCGAATAACAATGAAGTGAACTACCCCCACTTATCACTGGCTATTCAGGAATTCTAACAAGCATTAACTGAAAAAACAGAGCCACAACTTCCAGCTAGATAGTATTCAATGCAACACAAATAAATCAATTTAAATGCTGTATTATTTGAAAGTGCAGATAAAGATTTACTTAAATTCACTTATACATCCAGTTGATTGCATGTAGGTCTTAGCTGGCCAAAGCTCAGAGTTTAAGCAGAAAATAATCCAAAATGTACCACTAATATAAGGGAGAAACGGAATAACAATGAAATGAACTATCCCACCTTATCACTGGCTATTCAGTAATTCTAACAAGCATTAACTGAAAAAACAGAGCCATAACTTCCAGCTAAATAGTATTCAATGCAACACAAATAAATCAATTTAAATGCTATATTATTTGAAAAAAGTGCAAATAAAGATTTATTTAAATTCACTTATACGTCCAGTTGATTGCATGTAGGTCTTAGCTGGCCAAAGCTCAGAGTTTAAGCAGAAAATAATCCAAAATGTACCACTTATATAAGGCAGAAATTGAATAACAAAGAAGTGAACTACCCCACTTATCATTGGCTATTCAGGAATTGTAACAAGGATTAACTGAAAAAAGAGCCACAACTTCCAGCTAGATAGTATTCAATGCAACACAAATAAATCAATGTAAATGCTGTATTATTTGAAAGTGCAGATAAAGATTTACTTAAATTCACTTATACATCCAGTTGATTGCATGTAGGTCTTAGCTGGCCAAAGCTCAGAGTTTAAGCAGAAAATAATCCAAAATGTACCACTTATATAAGGCAGAAACTGAATAACAATGAAGTGAACTACCCCCACTTATCACTGGCTATTCAGGAATTCTAACAAGCATTAACTGAAAAAACAGAGCCACAACTTCCAGCTAGATAGTATTCAATGCAACACAAATAAATCAATTTAAATGCTGTATTATTTGAAAAAAGTGCAGATAAAGATTTACTTAAATTCACTTATACATCCAGTTGATTGCATGTAGGTCTTAGCTGGCCAAAGCTCAGAGTTTAAGCAGAAAATAATCCAAAATGTACCACTTATATAAGGCAGAAACTGAATAACAATGAAGTGAACTACCCCCACTTATCACTGGCTATTCAGGAATTCTAACAAGCATTAACTGAAAAACAGAGCCACAACTTCCAGCTAGATAGTATTCAATGCAACACAAATAAATCAATTTAAATGCTGTATTATTTGAAAAAGTGCAGATAAAGATTTACTTAAATTCACTTATACATCCAGTTGATTGCATGTAGGTCTTAGCTGGCCAAAGCTCAGAGTTTAAGCAGAAAATAATCCAAAATGTACCACTTATATAAGGCAGAAACTGAATAACAATGAAGTGAACTACCCCCACTTATCACTGGCTATTCAGGAATTCTAACAAGCATTAACTGAAAAAACAGAGCCACAACTTCCAGCTAGATAGTATTCAATGCAACACAAATAAATCAATTTAAATGCTGTATTATTTGAAAGTGCAGATAAAGATTTACTTAAATTCACTTATACATCCAGTTGATTGCATGTAGGTCTTAGCTGGCCAAAGCTCAGAGTTTAAGCAGAAAATAATCCAAAATGTACCCCTTATAAAAGGCAGAAACCGAATAACAATGAAGTGAACTACCCCCACTTATCACTGGTATTCAGGAATTCTAACAAGCATTAACTGACAAAAATAGAGCCACAACTTCCAGCTAGATAGTATTCAATGCAACACAAATAAATCAATTTAAATGCTGTATTATTTGAAAAAAGTGCAGATAAAGATTTACTTAAATTCACTTATACATCCAGTTGATTGCATGTAAGTCTTAGCTGGCCAAAGCTCAGAGTTTAAGCAGAAAATAATCCAAAATGTACCACTTATATAAGGCAGAAACCGAATAACAATGAAGTGAACTACCCCCACTTATCACTGGCTATTCAGGAATTCTAACAAGCATTAACTGAAAAAACAGAGCCACAACTTCCAGCTAGATAGTATTCAATGCAACACAAATAAATCAATTTAAATGCTGTATTATTTGAAAGTGCAGATAAAGATTTACTTAAATACACTTTTACATCCAGTTGATTGCATGTAGGTCTTAGCTGGCCAAAGCTCAGAGTTTAAGCAGAAAATAATCCAAAATGTACCACTTATATAAGGCAGAAACCGAATAACAATGAAGTGAACTACCCCCACTTATCACTGGCTATTCAGGAATTCTAACAAGCATTAACTGAAAAACAGAGCCACAACTTCCAGCTAGACAGTATTCAATGCAACACAAATAAATCAATTTAAATGCTCTATTATTTGAAAAAAGTGCAGATAAAGATTTTCTTAAATTCACTTGTACATCCAGTTGATTGCATGTAAGTCTTAGCTGGCCAAAGCTCAGAGTTTAAGCAGAAAATAATCCAAAATATACCACTTATGTAAGGCAGAAACCAAATCACAATGAAGTGAACTGCCCCCACTTATCACTGGCTATTCAGGAATTCTAACAAGCATTAACTGAAAAACAGAACCAAAACTCCAGCTAGATACTATTCAATGCAGCACAAATAAATTAATTTAAATGCTGTATTATTTGAAAGTGCAGATAAAGATTTACTTAAATTCACTTATACATCCAGTTGATTGCATGTAGGTCTTAGCTGACCAAAGCTCGGAGTTTAAGCAGAAAATGATCCAAAATGTACCACTTATATAAGGCAGAAACTGAACAACAATGAAGTGAACTACCCCCACTTATCACTGGCTATTCAGGAATTCTAACAAGCATTAACTGAAAAAACAGAGCCACAACTTCCAGCTAGATAGTATTCAATGCAACACAAATAAATCAATTTAAATGCTGTATTATTTGAAAGTGCAGATAAAGATTTACTTAAATTCACTTATACATCCAGTTGATTGCATGTAGGTCTTAGCTGGCCAAAGCTCAGAGTTTAAGCAGAAAATAATCCAAAATGTACCACTTATATAAGGCAGAAACTGAATAACAATGAAGTGAACTACCCCACTTATCACTGGCTATTCAGGAATTCTAACAAGCATTAACTGAAAAACAGAGCCACAACTTCCAGCTAGATAGTATTCAATGCAACACAAATAAATCAATTTAAATGCTGTATTATTTGAAAAAAGTGCAGATAAAGATTTACTTAAATTCACTTATACGTCCAGTTGATTGCATGTAGGTCTTAGCTGGCCAAAGCTCAGAGTTTAAGCAGAAAATAATCCAAAATGTACCACTTATATAAGGCAGAAACCGAATAACAATGAAGTGAACTACCCCCACTTATCACTGGCTATTCAGGAATTCTAACAAGCATTAACTGAAAAAACAGAGCCACAACTTCCAGCTAGATAGTATTCAATGCAACACAAATAAATCAATTTAAATGCTGTATTATTTGAAAGTGCAGATAAAGATTTACTTAAATTCACTTATACATCCAGTTGATTGCATGTAGGTCTTAGCTGGCCAAAGCTCAGAGTTTAAGCAGAAAATAATCCAAAATGTACCACTTATATAAGGCAGAAACTGAATAACAATGAAGTGAACTACCCCCACTTATCACTGGCTATTCAGGAATTCTAACAAGCATTAACTGAAAAACAGAGCCACAACTTCCAGCTAGATAGTATTCAATGCAACACAAATAAATCAATTTAAATGCTGTATTATTTGAAAGTGCAGATAAAGATTTACTTAAATTCACTTATACGTCCAGTTGATTGCATGTAGGTCTTAGCTGGCCAAAGCTCAGAGTTTAAGCAGAAAATAATCCAAAATGTACCACTTATATAAGGCAGAAACTGAATAACAATGAAGTGAACTACCCCACTTATCACTGGCTATTCAGGAATTCTAACAAGCATTAACTGAAAAAACAGAGCCACAACTTCCAGCTAGATAGTATTCAATGCAACACAAATAAATCAATTTAAATGCTGTATTATTTGAAAAAAGTGCAGATAAAGATTTACTTAAATTCACTTATACGTCCAGTTGATTGCATGTAGGTCTTAGCTGGCCAAAGCTCAGAGTTTAAGCAGAAAATAATCCAAAATGTACCACTTATATAAGGCAGAAACTGAATAACAATGAAGTGAACTACCCCCACTTATCACTGGCTATTCAGGAATTCTAACAAGCATTAACTGAAAAAACAGAGCCACAACTTCCAGCTAGATAGTATTCAATGCAACACAAATAAATCAATTTAAATGCTGTATTATTTGAAAGTGCAGATAAAGATTTTCTTAAATTCACTTATACATCCAGTTGATTGCATGTAGGTCTTAGCTGGCCAAAGCTCAGAGTTTAAGCAGAAAATAATCCAAAATGTACCACTTATATAAGGCAGAAACCGAATAACAATGAAGTGAACTACCCCCACTTATCACTGGCTATTCAGGAATTCTAACAAGCATTAACTGAAAAAACAGAGCCACAACTTCCAGCTAGATAGTATTCAATGCAACACAAATAAATCAATTTAAATGCTGTATTATTTGAAAGTGCAGATAAAGATTTACTTAAATTCACTTATACATCCAGTTGATTGCATGTAGGTCTTAGCTGGCCAAAGCTCAGAGTTTAAGCAGAAAATAATCCAAAATGTACCACTTATATAAGGCAGAAACTGAATAACAATGAAGTGAACTACCCCCACTTATCACTGGCTATTCAGGAATTCTAACAAGCATTAACTGAAAAACAGAGCCACAACTTCCAGCTAGATAGTATTCAATGCAACACAAATAAATCAATTTAAATGCTGTATTATTTGAAAGTGCAGATAAAGATTTACTTAAATTCACTTATACGTCCAGTTGATTGCATGTAGGTCTTAGCTGGCCAAAGCTCAGAGTTTAAGCAGAAAATAATCCAAAATGTACCACTTATATAAGGCAGAAACCGAATAACAATGAAGTGAACTACCCCCACTTATCACTGGCTATTCAGGAATTCTAACAAGCATTAACTGAAAAAACAGAGCCACAACTTCCAGCTAGATAGTATTCAATGCAACACAAATAAATCAATTTAAATGCTGTATTATTTGAAAGTGCAGATAAAGATTTACTTAAATTCACTTATACATCCAGTTGATTGCATGTAGGTCTTAGCTGGCCAAAGCTCAGAGTTTAAGCAGAAAATAATCCAAAATGTACCACTTATATAAGGCAGAAACCGAATAACAATGAAGTGAACTACCCCACTTATCACTGGCTATTCAGAAATTCTAACAAGCATTAACTGAAAAGCAGAGCCACAACTTCCTGCTAGATAGTATTCAATGCAACACAAATAAATCAATTAAAATGCTGTATTATTTGAAAAAGTGCAGAAAAGATTTACTTAAATTCACTTATACATCCAGTTGATTGCATGTAGGTCTTAGCTGGCCAAAGCTCAGAGTTTAAGCAGAAAATAATCCAAAATGTACCACTTATATAAGGCAGAAACTGAATAACAATGAAGTGAACTACCCCACTTATCACTGGCTATTCAGGAATTCTAACAAGCATTAACTGAAAAAACAGAGCCACAACTTCCAGCTAGATAGTATTCAATGCAACACAAATAAATTAATTTAAATGCTGTATTATTTGAAAGTGCAGATAAAGATTTACTTAAATTCACTTATACATCCAGTTGATTGCATGTAGGTCTTAGCTGGGCAAAGCTCAGAGTTTAAGCAGAAAATAATCCAAAATGTACCACTTATATAAGGCAGAAACCAAATAGCAATGAAGTGAACTACCACCACTTATCACTGGCTATTCAGGAATTCTAACAAGCATTAACTGAAAAAACAGATCCACAACTTCCAGCTAGATAGTATTCAATGCAACACAAATAAATTAATTTAAATGCTGTATTATTTGAAAGATGCAGTTAAAGATTTACTTAAATTCACTTATACGTCCAGCTGATTGCATGTAGGTCTTAGCTGGGCAAAGCTCAATGTTTAAGCAGAAAATAATCCAAAATGTGCCACTTATATAAGGCAGAAACCTAATGACAATGAAGTGAACTACCCCCACTCATCATTGGCTATTCAGGAATTCTAACAAGCATTAACTGAAAAACAGAGCCACAACTTCCAGCTAGATAGTATTCAATGCAACACAAATAAATCAATTTAAATGCTGTATTATTTGAAAGTGCAGATAAAGATTTACTTAAATTCACTTATACGTCCAGTTGATTGCATGTAGGTCTTAGCTGGCCAAAGCTCAGAGTTTAAGCAGAAAATAATCCAAAATGTACCACTTATATAAGGCAGAAACCAAATAACAATGAAGTGAACTACCCCCACTTATCACTGGCTATTCAGGAATTCTAACAAGCATTAACTGAAAAAACAGAGCCACAACTTCCAGCTAGATAGTATTCAATGCAACACAAATAAATCAATTTAAATGCTGTATTATTTGAAAAAATGCAGATAAAGATTTACTTAAATTCACTTATACGTCCAGTTGATTGCATGTAGGTCTTAGCTGGCCAAAGCTCAGAGTTTAAGCAGAAAATAATCCAAAATGTACCACTTATATAAGGCAGAAACCGAATAACAATGAAGTGAACTACCCCCACTTATCACTGGCTATTCAGGAATTCTAACAAGCATTAACTGAAAAAACAGAGCCACAACTTCCAGCTAGATAGTATTCAATGCAACACAAATAAATCAATTTAAATGCTGTATTATTTGAAAGTGCAGATAAAGATTTACTTAAATTCACTTATACGTCCAGTTGATTGCATGTAGGTCTTAGCTGGCCAAAGCTCAGAGTTTAAGCAGAAAATAATCCAAAATGTACCTTTTATAAAAGGCAGAAACTGAATAACAATGAAGTGAACTACCTCCACTTATCACTGGTATTCAGGAATTCTAACAAGCATTAACTGAAAAAACAGAGCCACAACTTCCAGCTAGATAGTATTCAATGCAACACAAATAAATCAATTTAAATGCTGTATTATTTGAAAAAAGTGCAGATAAAGATTTACTTAAATTCACTTATACATCCAGTTGATTGCATGTAAGTCTTAGCTGGCCAAAGCTCAGAGTTTAAGCAGAAAATAATCCAAAATGTACCACTTATATAAGGCAGAAACTGAATAACAATGAAGTGAACTACCCCCACTTATCACTGGCTATTCAGGAATTCTAACAAGCATTAACTGAAAAAACAGAGCCACAACTTCCAGCTAGATAGTATTCAATGCAACACAAATAAATCAATTTAAATGCTGTATTATTTGAAAAAAGTGCAGATAAAGATTTACTTAAATTCACTTATACATCCAGTTGATTGCATGTAGGTCTTAGCTGGCCAAAGCTCAGAGTTTAAGCAGAAAATAATCCAAAATGTACCACTTATATAAGGCAGAAACTGAATAACAATGAAGTGAACTACCCCCACTTATCACTGGCTATTCAGGAATTCTAACAAGCATTAACTGAAAAAACAGAGCCACAACTTCCAGCTAGATAGTATTCAATGCAACACAAATAAATCAATTTAAATGCTGTATTATTTGAAAAAGTGCAGATAAAGATTTACTTAAATTCACTTATACATCCAGTTGATTGCATGTAGGTCTTAGCTGGCCAAAGCTCAGAGTTTAAGCAGAAAATAATCCAAAATGTACCACTTATATAAGGCAGAAACCGAATAACAATGAAGTGAACTACCCCCACTTATCACTGGCTATTCAGGAATTCTAACAAGCATTAACTGAAAAAACAGAGCCACAACTTCCAGCTAGATAGTATTCAATGCAACACAAATAAATCAATTTAAATGCTGTATTATTTGAAAGTGCAGATAAAGATTTACTTAAATTCACTTATACATCCAGTTGATTGTATGTAGGTCTTAGCTGGCCAAAGCTCAGAGTTTAAGCAGAAAATAATCCAAAATGTACCACTTATATAAGGCAGAAACCGAATAACAATGAAGTGAACTATGCCACTTATCACTGGCTATTCAGGAATTCTAACAAGCATTAACTGAAAAAAACAGAGCCACAACTTCCAGCTAGATAGTATTCTATGCAACACAAATAAATTAATTTAAATGCTGTATTATTTGAAAGTGCAGATAAAGATTTACTTAAATTCACTTATACATCCAGTTGATTGCATGTAGGTCTTAGCTGGCCAAAGCTCAGAGTTTAAGCAGAAAATAATCCAAAATGTACCACTTATATAAGGCAGAAACAGAATAACAATGAAGTGAACTACCCCCACTTATCACTGGCTATTCAGGAATTCTAACAAGCATTAACTGAAAAAACAGATCCACAACTTCCAGCTAGATAGTATTCAATGCAACACAAATAAATTAATTTAAATGCTGTATTATTTGAAAGTGCAGATAAAGATTTACTTAAATTCACTTATACGTCCAGCTGATTGCATATAGGTCTTAGCTGGGCAAAGCTCAGAGTTTAAGCAGAAAATAATCCAAAATGTGCCACTTATATAAGGCAGAAACCTAATGACAATGAAGTGAACTACCCCCACTCATCATTGGCTATTCAGGAATTCTAACAAGCATTAACTGAAAAACAGAGCCACAACTTCCAGCTAGATAGTATTCAATGCAACACAAATAAATCAATTTAAATGCTGTATTATTTGAAAAAAGTGCAGATAAAGATTTACTTAAATTCACTTATACGTCCAGTTGATTGCAAGTAGGTCTTAGCTGGCCAATGCTCAGAGTTTAAGTAGAAAATAATCCAAAATGTACCACTTATATAAGGCAGAAACCGAATGACAATGAAGTGAACTACCCCCACTGGCTATTCAGGAATTCTAACAAGCATTAACTGAAAAAACAGAGCCACAACTTCCAGCTAGATAGTATTCAATGCAACACAAATAAATCAATTTAAATGCTGTATTATTTGAAAAAAGTGCAGATAAAGATTTACTTAAATTCACTTATACATCCAGTTGATTGCATGTAGGTCTTAGCTGGCCAAAGCTCAGAGTTTAAGCAGAAAATAATCCAAAATGTACCACTTATATAAGGCAGAAACTGAATAACAATGAAGTGAACTACCCCCACTTATCACTGGCTATTCAGGAATTCTAACAAGCATTAACTGAAAAAACAGAGCCACAACTTCCAGCTAGATAGTATTCAATGCAACACAAATAAATCAATTTAAATGCTGTATTATTTGAAAAAAGTGCAGATAAAGATTTACTTAAATTCACTTATACATCCAGTTGATTGCATGTAGGTCTTAGCTGGCCAAAGCTCAGAGTTTAAGCAGAAAATAATCCAAAATGTACCACTTATATAAGGCAGAAACTGAATAACAATGAAGTGAACTACCCCCACTTATCACTGGCTATTCAGGAATTCTAACAAGCATTAACTGAAAAAACAGAGCCACAACTTCCAGCTAGATAGTATTCAATGCAACACAAATAAATCAATTTAAATGCTGTATTATTTGAAAGTGCAGATAAAGATTTACTTAAATTCACTTATACGTCCAGTTGATTGCATGTAGGTCTTAGCTGGCCAAAGCTCAGAGTTTAAGCAGAAAATAATCCAAAATGTACCACTTATATAAGGCAGAAACTGAATAACAATGAAGTGAACTACCCCACTTATCACTGGCTATTCAGGAATTCTAACAAGCATTAACTGAAAAAACAGAGCCACAACTTCCAGCTAGATAGTATTCAATGCAACACAAATAAATCAATTTAAATGCTGTATTATTTGAAAAAGTGCAGATAAAGATTTACTTAAATTCACTTATACATCCAGTTGATTGCATGTAGGTCTTAGCTGGCCAAAGCTCAGAGTTTAAGCAGAAAATAATCCAAAATGTACCACTTATATAAGGCAGAAACTGAATAACAATGAAGTGAACTACCCCACTTATCACTGGCTATTCAGGAATTCTAACAAGCATTAACTGAAAAAACAGAGCCACAACTTCCAGCTAGATAGTATTCAATGCAACACAAATAAATCAATTTAAATGCTGTATTATTTGAAAAAAGTGCAGATAAAGATTTACTTAAATTCACTTATACATCCAGTTGATTGCATGTAGGTCTTAGCTGGCCAAAGCTCAGAGTTTAAGCAGAAAATAATCCAAAATGTACCACTTATATAAGGCAGAAACCGAATAACAATGAAGTGAACTACCCCCACTTATCATTGGCTATTCAGGAATTCTAACAAGCATTAACTGAAAAACAGAGCCACAACTTCCAGCTAGATAGTATTCAATGCAACACAAATAAATAAATTTAAATGCTGTATTATTTGAAAAAGTGCAGATAAATATTTACTTAAATTCACTTATACATCCAGTTGATTGCATGTAGGTCTTAGCTGGCCAAAGCTCAGAGTTTAAGCAGAAAATAATCCAAAATGTACCACTTATATAAGGCAGAAACCGAATAACAATGAAGTGAACTACCCCACTTATCACTGGCTATTCAGGAATTCTAACAAGCATTAACTGAAAAAAAGAGCCACAACTTCCAGCTAGATAGTATTCAATGCAACACAAATAAATCAATTTAAATGCTGTATTATTTGAAAAAAGTGCAGATAAAGATTTACTTAAATTCACTTATACATCCAGTTGATTGCATGTAGGTCTTAGCTGGCCAAAGCTCAGAGTTTAAGCAGAAAATAATCCAAAATGTACCACTTATATAAGGCAGAAACCGAATAACAATGAAGTGAACTACCCCACTTATCACTGGCTATTCAGGAATTCTAACAAGCATTAACTGAAAGAACAGAGCCACAACTTCCAGCTAGATAGTATTCAATGCAACACAAATAAATCAATTTAAATGCTGTATTATTTGAAAAAAGTGCAGATAAAGATTTACTTAAATTCACTTATACGTCCAGTTGATTGCATGTAGGTCTTAGCTGGCCAAAGCTCAGAGTTTAAGCAGAAAATAATCCAAAATGTACCACTTATATAAGGCAGAAACTGAATAACAATGAAGTGAACTACCCCCACTTATCACTGGCTATTCAGGAATTCTAACAAGCATTAACTGAAAAAACAGAGCCACAACTTCCAGCTAGATAGTATTCAATGCAACACAAATAAATCAATTTAAATGCTGTATTATTTGAAAAAAGTGCAGATAAAGATTTACTTAAATTCACTTATACATCCAGTTGATTGCATGTAGGTCTTAGCTGGCCAAAGCTCAGAGTTTAAGCAGAAAATAATCCAAAATGTACCACTTATATAAGGCAGAAACCGAATAACAATGAAGTGAACTACCCCCACTTATCACTGGCTATTCAGGAATTCTAACAAGCATTAACTGAAAAACAGAGCCACAACTTCCAGCTAGATAGTATTCAATGCAGCACAAATAAATCAATTTAAATGCTGTATTATTGAAAGTGCAGATAAAGATTTACTTAAATTCACTTATACATCCAGTTGATTGCATGTAGGTCTTAGCTGGCCAAAGCTCAGAGTTTAAGCAGAAAATAATCCAAAATGTACCACTTATATAAGGCAGAAACTGAATAACAATGAAGTGAACTACCCCCACTTATCACTGGCTATTCAGGAATTCTAACAAGCATTAACTGAAAAACACAGCCACAACTTCCAGCTAGATAGTATTCAATGCAACACAAATAAATCAATTTAAATGCTGTATTATTTGAAAGTGCAGATAAAGATTTACTTAAATTCACTTATACGTCCAGTTGATTGCATGTAGGTCTTAGCTGGCCAAAGCTCAGAGTTTAAGCAGAAAATAATCCAAAATGTGCCACTTATATAAGGCAGAAACTGAATGACAATGAAATGAACTACCCCCACTTATCATTGGCTATTCAGGAATTCTAACAAGCATTAACTGAAAAAACAGAGCAACAACTTCCAGCTAGATAGTATTCAATGCAACACAAATAAATCAATTTAAATGCTCTATTATTTGAAAACAGTGCAGATAAAGAATTTCTTAAATTCACTTATACATCCAGTTGATTGCATGTAAGTCTTAGCTGGACAAAGCTCAGAGTTTGAGCAGAAAATAATTCAAAATGTACCACTTATATAATGCAGAAACCAAATCACAATGAAGTGAACTACCCCCACTTATCACTGGCTATTCAGGAATTCTAACAAGCATTAACTGAAAAAACAGAGCCACAACTTCCAGCTAGATAGTATTCAATGCAACACAAATAAATCAATTTAAATGCTGTATTATTTGAAAAAAGTGCAGATAAAGATTTACTTAAATTCACTTATACATCCAGTTGATTGCATGTAGGTCTTAGCTGGCCAAAGCTCAGAGTTTAAGCAGAAAATAATCCAAAATGTACCACTTATATAAGGCAGAAACTGAATAACAATGAAGTGAACTACCCCCACTTATCACTGGCTATTCAGGAATTCTAACAAGCATTAACTGAAAAACAGAGCCACAACTTCCAGCTAGATAGTATTCAATGCAACACAAATAAATTAATTTAAATGCTGTATTATTTGAAAGTGCAGATAAAGATTTACTTAAATTCACTTATACATCCAGTTGATTGCATGTAGGTCTTAGCTGGCCAAAGCTCAGAGTTTAAGCAGAAAATAATCCAAAATGTACCACTTATATAAGGCAGAAACCGAATGACAATGAAGTGAACTACCCCCACTGGCTATTCAGGAATTCTAACAAGCATTAACTGAAAAAACAGAGCCACAACTTCCAGCTAGATAGTATTCAATGCAACACAAATAAATCAATTTAAATGCTGTATTATTTGAAAAAAGTGCAGATAAAGATTTACTTAAATTCACTTATACATCCAGTTGATTGCATGTAGGTCTTAGCTGGCCAAAGCTCAGAGTTTAAGCAGAAAATAATCAAAAATGTACCACTTATATAAGGCAGAAACCGAATAACAATGAAGTGAACTACCCCCACTTATCACTGGCTATTCAGGAATTCTAACAAGCATTAACTGAAAAAACAGAGCCACAACTTCCAGCTAGATAGTATTCAATGCAACACAAATAAATCAATTTAAATGCTGTATTATTTGAAAAAAGTGCAGATAAAGATTTACTTAAATTCACTTATACGTCCAGTTGATTGCATGTAGGTCTTAGCTGGCCAAAGCTCAGAGTTTAAGCAGAAAATAATCCAAAATGTACCACTTATATAAGGCAGAAACTGAATAACAATGAAGTGAACTACCCCACTTATCACTGGCTATTCAGGAATTCTAACAAGCATTAAGTGAAAAACAGAGCCACAACTTCCAGCTAGATAGTATTCAATGCAACACAAATAAATCAATTTAAATGCTCTATTATTTGAAAAAGTGCAGATAAAGATTTACTTAAATTCACTTATACATCCAGTTGATTGCATGTAGGTCTTAGCTGGCCAAAGCTCAGAGTTTAAGCAGAAAATAATCCAAAATGTACCACTTATATAAGGCAGAAACTGAATAACAATGAAGTGAACTACCCCCACTTATCACTGGCTATTCAGGAATTCTAACAAGCATTAACTGAAAAAACAGAGCCACAACTTCCAGCTAGATAGTATTCAATGCAACACAAATAAATCAATTTAAATGCTGTATTATTTGAAAAAAGTGCAGATAAAGATTTACTTAAATTCACTTATACATCCAGTTGATTGCATGTAGGTCTTAGCTGGCCAAAGCTCAGAGTTTAAGCAGAAAATAATCCAAAATGTACCACTTATATAAGGCAGAAACCGAATAACAATGAAGTGAACTACCCCCACTTATCACTGGCTATTCAGGAATTCTAACAAGCATTAACTGAAAAAACAGAGCCACAACTTCCAGCTAGATAGTATTCAATGCAACACAAATAAATCAATTTAAATGCTGTATTATTTGAAAGTGCAGATAAAGATTTACTTAAATTCACTTATACGTCCAGTTGATTGCATGTAGGTCTTAGCTGGCCAAAGCTCAGAGTTTAAGCAGAAAATAATCCAAAATGTACCACTTATATAAGGCAGAAACTGAATAACAATGAAGTGAACTACCCCACTTATCACTGGCTATTCAGGAATTCTAACAAGCATTAACTGAAAAAACAGAGCCACAACTTCCAGCTAGATAGTATTCAATGCAACACAAATAAATCAATTTAAATGCTGTATTATTTGAAAAAGTGCAGATAAAGATTTACTTAAATTCACTTATACATCCAGTTGATTGCATGTAGGTCTTAGCTGGCCAAAGCTCAGAGTTTAAGCAGAAAATAATCCAAAATGTACCACTTATATAAGGCAGAAACTGAATAACAATGAAGTGAACTACCCCCACTTATCACTGGCTATTCAGGAATTCTAACAAGCATTAACTGAAAAAACAGAGCCACAACTTCCAGCTAGATAGTATTCAATGCAACACAAATAAATCAATTTAAATGCTGTATTATTTGAAAGTGCAGATAAAGATTTACTTAAATTCACTTATACATCCAGTTGATTGCATGTAGGTCTTAGCTGGCCAAAGCTCAGAGTTTAAGCAGAAAATAATCCAAAATGTACCACTTATATAAGGCAGAAACTGAATAACAATGAAGTGAACTACCCCACTTATCACTGGCTATTCAGGAATTCTAACAAGCATTAACTGAAAAACAGAGCCACAACTTCCAGCTAGATAGTATTCAATGCAACACAAATAAATCAATTTAAATGCTGTATTATTTGAAAGTGCAGATAAAGATTTACTTAAATTCACTTATACGTCCAGTTGATTGCATGTAGGTCTTAGCTGGCCAAAGCTCAGAGTTTAAGCAGAAAATAATCCAAAATGTACCACTTATATAAGGCAGAAACCGAATGACAATGAAGTGAACTACCTCCACTTATCACTGGCTATTCAGGAATTCTAACAAGCATTAACTGAAAAAACAGAGCCACAACTTCCAGCTAGATAGTATTCAATGCAACACAAATAAATCAATTTAAATGCTGTATTATTTGAAAGTGCAGATAAAGATTTACTTAAATTCACTTATACATCCAGTTGATTGCATGTAGGTCTTAGCTGGCCAAAGCTCAGAGTTTAAGCAGAAAATAATCCAAAATGTACCACTTATATAAGGCAGAAACCGAATAACAATGAAGTGAACTACCCCCACTTATCACTGGCTATTCAGGAATTCTAACAAGCATTAACTGAAAAAACAGAGCCACAACTTCCAGCTAGATAGTATTCAATGCAACACAAATAAATCAATTTAAATGCTGTATTATTTGAAAAAAGTGCAGATAAAGATTTACTTAAATTCACTTATACATCCAGTTGATTGCATGTAGGTCTTAGCTGGCCAAAGCTCAGAGTTTAAGCAGAAAATAATCCAAAATGTACCACTTATATAAGGCAGAAACCGAATAACAATGAAGTGAACTACCCCCACTTATCACTGGCTATTCAGGAATTCTAACAAGCATTAACTGAAAAAACAGAGCCACAACTTCCAGCTAGATAGTATTCAATGCAACACAAATAAATCAATTTAAATGCTGTATTATTTGAAAAAAGTGCAGATAAAGATTTACTTAAATTCACTTATACATCCAGTTGATTGCATGTAGGTCTTAGCTGGCCAAAGCTCAGAGTTTAAGCAGAAAATAATCCAAAATGTACCACTTATATAAGGCAGAAACCGAATAACAATGAAGTGAACTACCCCCACTTATCACTGGCTATTCAGGAATTCTAACAAGCATTAACTGAAAAAACAGAGCCACAACTTCCAGCTAGATAGTATTCAATGCAACACAAATAAATCAATTTAAATGCTGTATTATTTGAAAGTGCAGATAAAGATTTACTTAAATTCACTTATACGTCCAGTTGATTGCATGTAGGTCTTAGCTGGCCAAAGCTCAGAGTTTAAGCAGAAAATAATCCAAAATGTACCACTTATATAAGGCAGAAACTGAATAACAATGAAGTGAACTACCCCCACTTATCATTGGCTATTCAGGAATTCTAACAAGCATTAACTGAAAAACAGAGCCACAACTTCCAGCTAGATAGTATTCAATGCAACACAAATAAATCAATTTAAATGCTGTATTATTTGAAAGTGCAGATAAAGATTTACTTAAATTCACTTATACATCCAGTTGATTGCAAGTAGGTCTTAGCTGGCCAATGCTCAGAGTTTAAGTAGAAAATAATCCAAAATGTACCACTTATATAAGGCAGAAACCGAATGACAATGAAGTGAACTACCCCCACTGGCTATTCAGGAATTCTAACAAGCATTAACTGAAAAAACAGAGCCACAACTTCCAGCTAGATAGTATTCAATGCAACACAAATAAATCAATTTAAATGCTGTATTATTTGAAAAAGTGCAGATAAAGATTTACTTAAATTCACTTATACGTCCAGTTGATTGCATGTAGGTCTTAGCTGGCCAAAGCTCAGAGTTTAAGCAGAAAATAGTCCAAAATGTACCACTTATATAAGGCAGAAACTGAATGACAATGAAGTGAACTACCCCACTTATCACTGGCTATTCAGGAATTCTAACAAGCATTAACTGAAAAAACAGAGCCACAACTTCCAGCTAGATAGTATTCAATGCAACACAAATAAATCAATTTAAATGCTGTATTATTTGAAAGTGCAGATAAAGATTTACTTAAATTCACTTATACATCCAGTTGATTGCATGTAGGTCTTAGCTGGCCAAAGCTCAGAGTTTAAGCAGAAAATAATCCAAAATGTACCACTTATATAAGGCAGAAACTGAATAACAATGAAGTGAACTACCCCCACTTATCACTGGCTATTCAGGAATTCTAACAAGCATTAACTGAAAAAACAGAGCCACAACTTCCAGCTAGATAGTATTCAATGCAACACAAATAAATCAATTTAAATGCTGTATTATTTGAAAAAAGTGCAGATAAAGATTTACTTAAATTCACTTATACATCCAGTTGATTGCATGTAGGTCTTAGCTGGCCAAAGCTCAGAGTTTAAGCAGAAAATAATCCAAAATGTACCACTTATATAAGGCAGAAACCGAATAACAATGAAGTGAACTACCCCCACTTATCACTGGCTATTCAGGAATTCTAACAAGCATTAACTGAAAAACAGAGCCACAACTTCCAGCTAGATAGTATTCAATGCAACACAAATAAATCAATTTAAATGCTGTATTATTTGAAAAAAGTGCAGATAAAGATTTACTTAAATTCACTTATACGTCCAGTTGATTGCATGTAGGTCTTAGCTGGCCAAAGCTCAGAGTTTAAGCAGAAAATAATCCAAAATGTACCACTTATATAAGGCAGAAACTGAATAACAATGAAGTGAACTACCCCCACTTATCACTGGCTATTCAGGAATTCTAACAAGCATTAACTGAAAAAACAGAGCCACAACTTCCAGCTAGATAGTATTCAATGCAACACAAATAAATCAATTTAAATGCTGTATTATTTGAAAGTGCAGATAAAGATTTACTTAAATTCACTTATACATCCAGTTGATTGCATGTAGGTCTTAGCTGGCCAAAGCTCAGAGTTTAAGCAGAAAATAATCCAAAATGTACCACTTATATAAGGCAGAAACTGAATAACAATGAAGTGAACTACCCCACTTATCACTGGCTATTCAGGAATTCTAACAAGCATTAACTGAAAAAACAGAGCCACAACTTCCAGCTAGATAGTATTCAATGCAACACAAATAAATCAATTTAAATGCTGTATTATTTGAAAAAAGTGCAGATAAAGATTTACTTAAATTCACTTATACATCCAGTTGATTGCATGTAGGTCTTAGCTGGCCAAAGCTCAGAGTTTAAGCAGAAAATAATCCAAAATGTACCACTTATATAAGGCAGAAACCGAATAACAATGAAGTGAACTACCCCCACTTATCACTGGCTATTCAGGAATTCTAACAAGCATTAACTGAAAAAACAGAGCCACAACTTCCAGCTAGATAGTATTCAATGCAACACAAATAAATCAATTTAAATGCTGTATTATTTGAAAAAAGTGCAGATAAAGATTTACTTAAATTCACTTATACATCCAGTTGATTGCATGTAGGTCTTAGCTGGCCAAAGCTCAGAGTTTAAGCAGAAAATAATCCAAAATGTACCACTTATATAAGGCAGAAACTGAATAACAATGAAGTGAACTACCCCCACTTATCACTGGCTATTCAGGAATTCTAACAAGCATTAACTGAAAAAACAGATCCACAACTTCCAGCTAGATAGTATTCAATGCAGCACAAATAAATCAATTTAAATGCTGTATTATTTGAAAAAGTGCAGATAAAGATTTACTTAAATTCACTTATGCATCCAGTTGATTGCATGTAGGTCTTAGCTGGCCAAAGCTCAGAGTTTAAGCAGAAAATAATCCAAAATGTACCCCTTATAAAAGGCAGAAACTGAATAACAATGAAGTGAACTACCTCCACTTATCACTGGTATTCAGGAATTCTAACAAGCATTAACTGAAAAAACAGAGCCACAACTTCCAGCTAGATAGTATTCAATGCAACACAAATAAATCAATTTAAATGCTGTATTATTTGAAAGTGCAGATAAAGATTTACTTAAATTCACTTATACGTCCAGTTGATTGCATGTAGGTCTTAGCTGGCCAAAGCTCAGAGTTTAAGCAGAAAATAATCCAAAATGTACCACTTATATAAGGCAGAAACCGAATAACAATGAAGTGAACTACCCCCACTTATCACTGGCTATTCAGGAATTCTAACAAGCATTAACTGAAAAACAGAGCCACAACTTCCAGCTAGATAGTATTCAATGCAACACAAATAAATCAATTTAAATGCTGTATTATTTGAAAAAAGTGCAGATAAAGATTTACTTAAATTCACTTATACATCCAGTTGATTGCATGTAGGTCTTAGCTGGCCAAAGCTCAGAGTTTAAGCAGAAAATAATCCAAAATGTACCACTTATATAAGGCAGAAACCGAATAACAATGAAGTGAACTACCCCCACTTATCACTGGCTATTCAGGAATTCTAACAAGCATTAACTGAAAAAACAGAGCCACAACTTCCAGCTAGATAGTATTCAATGCAACACAAATAAATCAATTTAAATGCTGTATTATTTGAAAGTGCAGATAAAGATTTACTTAAATTCACTTATACATCCAGTTGATTGCATGTAAGTCTTAGCTGGCCAAAGCTCAGAGTTTAAGCAGAAAATAATCCAAAATGTACCACTTATATAAGGCAGAAACCAAATAACAATGAAGTGAACTACCCCCACTTATCACTGGCTATTCAGGAATTCTAACAAGCATTAACTGAAAAAACAGAGCCACAACTTCCAGCTAGATAGTATTCAATGCAACACAAATAAATCAATTTAAATGCTGTATTATTTGAAAAAATGCAGATAAAGATTTACTTAAATTCACTTATACATCCAGTTGATTGCATGTAGGTCTTAGCTGGCCAAAGCTCAGAGTTTAAGCAGAAAATAATCCAAAATGTACCACTTATATAAGGCAGAAACTGAATAACAATGAAGTGAACTACCCCCACTTATCACTGGCTATTCAGGAATTCTAACAAGCATTAACTGAAAAAACAGAGCCACAACTTTCAGCTAGATAGTATTCAATGCAACACAAATAAATCAATTTAAATTCTGTATTATGTGAAAAAGTGCAGATAAAGATTTACTTAAATTCACTTATACATCCAGTTGATTGCACGTAGGTCTTAGCTGGCCAAAGCTCAGAGTTTAACCAGAAAATAATCCAAAATGTACCACTTATATAAGGCAGAAACCGAATAACAATGAAGTGAACTACCCCCACATTTCACTGGCTATTCAGGAATTCTAAGAAGCATAAACTGAAAAACAGAGCCACAACTTCCAGCTAGATAGTATTCAATGCAACACAAATAAATCAATTTAAATGCTGTATTATTTGAAAGTGCAGATAAAGATTTACTTAAATTCACTTATACATCCAGTTGATTGCATGTAGGTCTTAGCTGGCCAAAGCTCAGAGTTTAAGCAGAAAATAATCCAAAATGTACCACTTATATAAGGCAGAAACTGAATAACAATGAAGTGAACTACCCCCACTTATCACTGGCTATTCAGGAATTCTAACAAGCATTAACTGAAAAAACAGAGCCACAACTTCCAGCTAGATAGTATTCAATGCAACACAAATAAATCAATTTAAATGCTGTATTATTTGAAAAAAGTGCAGATAAAGATTTACTTAAATTCACTTATACATCCAGTTGATTGCATGTAGGTCTTAGCTGGCCAAAGCTCAGAGTTTAAGCAGAAAATAATCCAAAATGTACCACTTATATAAGGCAGAAACCGAATAACAATGAAGTGAACTACCCCACTTATCACTGGCTATTCAGGAATTCTAACAAGCATTAACTGAAAAAACAGAGCCACAACTTCCAGCTAGATAGTATTCAATGCAACACAAATAAATCAATTTAAATGCTGTATTATTTGAAAGTGCAGATAAAGATTTACTTAAATTCACTTATACATCCAGTTGATTGCATGTAGGTCTTAGCTGGCCAAAGCTCAGAGTTTAAGCAGAAAATAATCCAAAATGTACCACTTATATAAGGCAGAAACCGAATAACAATGAAGTGAACTACCCCACTTATCACTGGCTATTCAGGAATTCTAACAAGCATTAACTGAAAAAACAGAGCCACAACTTCCAGCTAGATAGTATTCAATGCAACACAAATAAATCAATTTAAATGCTGTATTATTTGAAAAAGTGCAGATAAAGATTTACTTAAATTCACTTATACATCCAGTTGATTGCATGTAGGTCTTAGCTGGCCAAAGCTCAGAGTTTAAGCAGAAAATAATCCAAAATGTACCACTTATATAAGGCAGAAACCGAATAACAATGAAGTGAACTACCCCCACTTATCACTGGCTATTCAGGAATTCTAACAAGCATTAACTGAAAAAACAGAGCCACAACTTCCAGCTAGATAGTATTCAATGCAACACAAATAAATCAATTTAAATGCTGTATTATTTGAAAGTGCAGATAAAGATTTACTTAAATTCACTTATACATCCAGTTGATTGCATGTAGGTCTTAGCTGGCCAAAGCTCAGAGTTTAAGCAGAAAATAATCCAAAATGTACCACTTATATAAGGCAGAAACTGAATAACAATGAAGTGAACTACCCCCACTTATCACTGGCTATTCAGGAATTCTAACAAGCATTAACTGAAAAAACAGAGCCACAACTTCCAGCTAGATAGTATTCAATGCAACACAAATAAATCAATTTAAATGCTGTATTATTTGAAAGTGCAGATAAAGATTTACTTAAATTCACTTATACGTCCAGTTGATTGCATGTAGGTCTTAGCTGGCCAAAGCTCAGAGTTTAAGCAGAAAATAATCCAAAATGTACCACTTATATAAGGCAGAAACTGAATAACAATGAAGTGAACTACCCCACTTATCACTGGCTATTCAGGAATTCTAACAAGCATTAACTGAAAAAACAGAGCCACAACTTCCAGCTAGATAGTATTCAATGCAACACAAATAAATCAATTTAAATGCTGTATTATTTGAAAAAAGTGCAGATAAAGATTTACTTAAATTCACTTATACATCCAGTTGATTGCATGTAGGTCTTAGCTGGCCAAAGCTCAGAGTTTAAGCAGAAAATAATCCAAAATGTACCACTTATATAAGGCAGAAACCGAATAACAATGAAGTGAACTACCCCCACTTATCACTGGCTATTCAGGAATTCTAACAAGCATTAACTGAAAAAACAGAGCCACAACTTCCAGCTAGATAGTATTCAATGCAACACAAATAAATCAATTTAAATGCTGTATTATTTGAAAGTGCAGATAAAGATTTACTTAAATTCACTTATACATCCAGTTGATTGCATGTAGGTCTTAGCTGGCCAAAGCTCAGAGTTTAAGCAGAAAATAGTCCAAAATGTACCACTTATATAAGGCAGAAACCGAATGACAATGAAGTGAACTACCCCACTTATCACTGGCTATTCAGGAATTCTAACAAGCATTAACTGAAAAAACAGAGCCACAACTTCCAGCTAGATAGTATTCAATGCAACACAAATAAATCAATTTAAATGCTGTATTATTTGAAAAAGTGCAGATAAAGATTTACTTAAATTCACTTATACATCCAGTTGATTGCATGTAGGTCTTAGCTGGCCAAAGCTCAGAGTTTAAGCAGAAAATAATCCAAAATGTACCACTTATATAAGGCAGAAACCAAATAACAATGAAGTGAACTACCCCCACTTATCACTGGCTATTCAGGAATTCTAACAAGCATTAACTGAAAAAACAGAGCCACAACTTCCAGCTAGATAGTATTCAATGCAACACAAATAAATCAATTTAAACGCAGTATTATTTGAAAAAAGTGCAGATAAAGATTTACTTAAATTCCCTTATACGTCCAGTTGATTGCAAGTAGGTCTTAGCTGGCCAATGCTCAGAGTTTAAGCAGAAAATAATCCAAAATGTACCATTTATATAAGGCAGAAACCGAATGACAATGAAGTGAACTACCCCCACTGGCTATTCAGGAATTCTAACAAGCATTAACTGAAAAAACAGAGCCACAACTTCCAGCTAGATAGTATTCAATGCAACACAAATAAATCAATTTAAATGCTGTATTATTTGAAAGTGCAGATAAAGATTTACTTAAATTCACTTATACATCCAGTTGATTGCATGTAAGTCTTAGCTGGCCAAAGCTCAGAGTTTAAGCAGAAAATAATCCAAAATGTACCACTTATATAAGGCAGAAACTGAATAACAATGAAGTGAACTACCCCCACTTATCACTGGCTATTCAGGAATTCTAACAAGCATTAACTGAAAAAACAGAGCCACAACTTCCAGCTAGATAGTATTCAATGCAACACAAATAAATCAATTTAAATGCTGTATTATTTGAAAGTGCAGATAAAGATTTACTTAAATTCACTTATACATCCAGTTGATTGCATGTAGGTCTTAGCTGGCCAAAGCTCAGAGTTTAAGCAGAAAATAATCCAAAATGTACCACTTATATAAGGCAGAAACTGAATAACAATGAAGTGAACTACCCCCACTTATCACTGGCTATTCAGGAATTCTAACAAGCATTAACTGAAAAAACAGAGCCACAACTTCCAGCTAGATAGTATTCAATGCAACACAAATAAATCAATTTAAATGCTGTATTATTTGAAAGTGCAGATAAAGATTTACTTAAATTCACTTATACGTCCAGTTGATTGCATGTAGGTCTTAGCTGGCCAAAGCTCAGAGTTTAAGCAGAAAATAATCCAAAATGTACCCCTTATAAAAGGCAGAAACCGAATAACAATGAAGTGAACTACCCCCACTTATCACTGGTATTCAGGAATTCTAACAAGCATTAACTGAAAAAACAGAGCCACAACTTCCAGCTAGATAGTATTCAATGCAACACAAATAAATCAATTTAAATGCTGTATTATTTGAAAGTGCAGATAAAGATTTACTTAAATTCACTTATACGTCCAGTTGATTGCATGTAGGTCTTAGCTGGCCAAAGCTCAGAGTTTAAGCAGAAAATAATCCAAAATGTACCACTTATATAAGGCAGAAACTGAATAACAATGAAGTGAACTACCCCACTTATCACTGGCTATTCAGGAATTCTAACAAGCATTAACTGAAAAACAGAGCCACAACTTCCAGCTAGATAGTATTCAATGCAACACAAATAAATCAATTTAAATGCTGTATTATTTGAAAAAAGTGCAGATAAAGATTTACTTAAATTCACTTATACGTCCAGTTGATTGCATGTAGGTCTTAGCTGGCCAAAGCTCAGAGTTTAAGCAGAAAATAATCCAAAATGTACCACTTATATAAGGCAGAAACCGAATAACAATGAAGTGAACTACCCCCACTTATCACTGGCTATTCAGGAATTCTAACAAGCATTAACTGAAAAACAGAGCCACAACTTCCAGCTAGATAGTATTCAATGCAACACAAATAAATCAATTTAAATGCTGTATTATTTGAAAGTGCAGATAAAGATTTACTTAAATTCACTTATACATCCAGTTGATTGCATGTAGGTCTTAGCTGGCCAAAGCTCAGAGTTTAAGCAGAAAATAATCCAAAATGTACCACTTATATAAGGCAGAAACCGAATAACAATGAAGTGAACTACCCCCACTTATCACTGGCTATTCAGGAATTCTAACAAGCATTAACTGAAAAAACAGAGCCACAACTTCCAGCTAGATAGTATTCAATGCAACACAAATAAATCAATTTAAATGCTGTATTATTTGAAAAAAGTGCAGATAAAGATTTACTTAAATTCACTTATACATCCAGTTGATTGCATGTAGGTCTTAGCTGGCCAAAGCTCAGAGTTTAAGCAGAAAATAATCCAAAATGTACCACTTATATAAGGCAGAAACCGAATAACAATGAAGTGAACTACCCCCACTTATCACTGGCTATTCAGGAATTCTAACAAGCATTAACTGAAAAACAGAGCCACAACTTCCAGCTAGATAGTATTCAATGCAACACAAATAAATCAATTTAAATGCTGTATTATTTGAAAAAAGTGCAGATAAAGATTTACTTAAATTCACTTATACATCCAGTTGATTGCATGTAGGTCTTAGCTGGCCAAAGCTCAGAGTTTAAGCAGAAAATAATCCAAAATGTACCACTTATATAAGGCAGAAACCGAATAACAATGAAGTGAACTACCCCCACTTATCACTGGCTATTCAGGAATTCTAACAAGCATTAACTGAAAAAACAGAGCCACAACTTCCAGCTAGATAGTATTCAATGCAACACAAATAAATCAATTTAAATGCTGTATTATTTGAAAGTGCAGATAAAGATTTACTTAAATTCACTTATACGTCCAGTTGATTGCATGTAGGTCTTAGCTGGCCAAAGCTCAGAGTTTAAGCAGAAAATAATCCAAAATGTACCACTTATATAAGGCAGAAACTGAATAACAATGAAGTGAACTACCCCACTTATCACTGGCTATTCAGGAATTCTAACAAGCATTAACTGAAAAAACAGAGCCACAACTTCCAGCTAGATAGTATTCAATGCAACACAAATAAATCAATTTAAATGCTGTATTATTTGAAAAAAGTGCAGATAAAGATTTACTTAAATTCACTTATACATCCAGTTGATTGCATGTAGGTCTTAGCTGGCCAAAGCTCAGAGTTTAAGCAGAAAATAATCCAAAATGTACCACTCATATAAGGCAGAAACTGAATAACAATGAAGTGAACTACCCCCACTTATCACTGGCTATTCAGGAATTCTAACAAGCATTAACTGAAAAAACAGAGCCACAACTTTCAGCTAGATAGTATTCAATGCAACACAAATAAATCAATTTAAATTCTGTATTATGTGAAAAAAGTGCAGATAAAGATTTACTTAAATTCACTTATACATCCAGTTGATTGCATGTAGGTCTTAGCTGGCCAAAGCTCAGAGTTTAAGCAGAAAATAATCCAAAATGTACCACTTATATAAGGCAGAAATTGAATAACAATGAAGTGAACTACCCCACTTATCACTGGCTATTCAGGAATTCTAACAAGCATTAACTAAAAAACAGAGCCACAACTTCCAGCTAGATAGTATTCAGTGCAAGACAAATAAATCAATTTAAATGCTGTATTATTTGAAAAAGTGCAGATAAAGATTTACTTAAATTCACTTATACATCCAGTTGATTGCATGTAGGTCTTAGCTGGCCAAAGCTCAGAGTTTAAGCAGAAAATAATCCAAAATGTACCACTTATATAAGGCAGAAACCGAATAACAATGAAGTGAACTACCCCACTCATCATTGGCTATTCAGGAATTCTAACAAGCATTAACTAAAAAACAGAGCCACAACTTCCAGCTAGATAATATTCAATGCAACACAAATAAATCAATTTAAATGCTGTATTATTTGAAAGTGCAGATAAAGATTTACTTAAATTCACTTATACGTCCAGTTGATTGCATGTAGGTCTTAGCTGGCCAAAGCTCAGAGTTTAAGCAGAAAATAATCCAAAATGTACCACTTATATAAGGCAGAAACCAAATAACAATGAAGTGAACTACCCCACTTATCACTGGCTATTCAGGAATTCTAACAAGCATTAACTGAAAAAACAGAGCCACAACTTCCAGCTAGATAGTATTCAATGCAACACAAATAAATCAATTTAAATGCTGTATTATTTGAAAAAAGTGCAGATAAAGATTTACTTAAATTCACTTATACATCCAGTTGATTGCATGTAGGTCTTAGCTGGCCAAAGCTCAGAGTTTAAGCAGAAAATAATCCAAAATGTACCACTTATATAAGGCAGAAACTGAATAACAATGAAGTGAACTACCCCACTTATCACTGGCTATTCAGGAATTCTAACAAGCATTAACTAAAAAACAGAGCCACAACTTCCAGCTAGATAGTATTCAATGCAACACAAATAAATCAATTTAAATGCTGTATTATTTGAAAAAGTGCAGATAAAGATTTACTTAAATTCACTTATACATCCAGTTGATTGCATGTAGGTCTTAGCTGGCCAAAGCTCAGAGTTTAAGCAGAAAATAATCCAAAATGTACCACTTATATAAGGCAGAAACCGAATAACAATGAAGTGAACTACCCCACTTATCACTGGCTATTCAGGAATTCTAACAAGCATTAACTGAAAAAACAGAGCCACAACTTCCAGCTAGATAGTATTCAATGCAACACAAATAAATCAATTTAAATGCTGTATTATTTGAAAGTGCAGATAAAGATTTACTTAAATTCACTTATACGTCCAGTTGATTGCATGTAGGTCTTAGCTGGCCAAAGCTCAGAGTTTAAGCAGAAAATAATCCAAAATGTACCACTTATATAAGGCAGAAACCGAATAACAATGAAGTGAACTACCCCCACTTATCACTGGCTATTCAGGAATTCTAACAAGCATTAACTGAAAAAACAGAGCCACAACTTCCAGCTAGATAGTATTCAATGCAACACAAATAAATCAATTTAAATGCTGTATTATTTGAAAAAAGTGCAGATAAAGATTTACTTAAATTCACTTATACATCCAGTTGATTGCATGTAGGTCTTAGCTGGCCAAAGCTCAGAGTTTAAGCAGAAAATAATCCAAAATGTACCACTTATATAAGGCAGAAACTGAATAACAATGAAGTGAACTACCCCCACTTATCACTGGCTATTCAGGAATTCTAACAAGCATTAACTAAAAAAAAGAGCCACAATTTCCAGCTAAATAGTATTCAATGCAACAGAAATAAATCTATTTAAATGCTGTATTATTTGAAGAAAGAGCAGATAAAGATTTACTTAAATTCACTTATACATCCAGTTGATTGCATGTAGGTCTTAGCTGGCCAAAGCTCAGAGTTTAAGCAGAAAATAATCCAAAATGTACCACTTATATAAAGCAAAAACCGAATAACAATGAAGTGAACTAAACCCACTTATCACTGGCTATTCAGGAATTCTAACAAGCATTAACTGAAAAAACAGAGCCACAACTTCCAGCTAGATAGTATTCAATGCAACACAAATAAATCAATTTAAATGCTGTATTATTTGAAAGTGCAGATAAAGATTTACTTAAATTCACTTATACATCCAGTTGATTGCATGTAGGTCTTAGCTGGCCAAAGCTCAGAGTTTAAGCAGAAAATAATCCAAAATGTACCACTTATATAAGGCAGAAACTGAATAACAATGAAGTGAACTACCCCCACTTATCACTGGCTATTCAGGAATTCTAACAAGCATTAACTGAAAAAACAGAGCCACAACTTCCAGCTAGATAGTATTCAATGCAACACAAATAAATCAATTTAAATGCTGTATTATTTGAAAGTGCAGATAAAGATTTACTTAAATTCACTTATACATCCAGTTGATTGCATGTAGGTCTTAGCTGGCCAAAGCTCAGAGTTTAAGCAGAAAATAATCCAAAATGTACCACTTATATAAGGCAGAAACTGAATAACAATGAAGTGAACTACCCCCACTTATCACTGGCTATTCAGGAATTCTAACAAGCATTAACTGAAAAAACAGAGCCACAACTTCCAGCTAGATAGTATTCAATGCAACACAAATAAATCAATTTAAATGCTGTATTATTTGAAAGTGCAGATAAAGATTTACTTAAATTCACTTATGCATCCAGTTGATTGCATGTAGGTCTTAGCTGGCCAAAGCTCAGAGTTTAAGCAGAAAATAATCCAAAATGTACCACTTATATAAGGCAGAAACTGAATAACAATGAAGTGAACTACCCCCACTTATCACTGGCTATTCAGGAATTCTAACAAGCATTAACTGAAAAACAGAGCCACAACTTCCAGCTAGATAGTATTCAATGCAACACAAATAAATTAATTTAAATGCTGTATTATTTGAAAGTGCAGATAAAGATTTACTTAAATTCACTTATACATCCAGTTGATTGCATGTAGGTCTTAGCTGGCCAAAGCTCAGAGTTTAAGCAGAAAATAATCCAAAATGTACCACTTATATAAGGCAGAAACCGAATGACAATGAAGTGAACTACCCCACTCATCATTGGCTATTCAGGAATTCTAACAAGCATTAACTGAAAAAACAGAGCCACAACTTCCAGCTAGATAGTATTCAATGCAACACAAATAAATCAATTTAAATGCTGTATTATTTGAAAAAAGTGCAGATAAAGATTTACTTAAATTCACTTATACGTCCAGTTGATTGCATGTAGGTCTTAGCTGGCCAAAGCTCAGAGTTTAAGCAGAAAATAATCCAAAATGTACCACTTATATAAGGCAGAAACCGAATAACAATGAAGTGAACTACCCCACTTATCACTGGCTATTCAGGAATTCTAACAAGCATTAACTGAAAAAAAGAGCCACAACTTCCAGCTAGATAGTATTCAATGCAACACAAATAAATCAATTTAAATGCTGTATTATTTGAAAAAGTGCAGATAAAGATTTACTTAAATTCACTTATACATCCAGTTGATTGCATGTAGGTCTTAGCTGGCCAAAGCTCAGAGTTTAAGCAGAAAATAATCCAAAATGTACCACTTATATAAGGCAGAAACCGAATAACAATGAAGTGAACTACCCCCACTTATCACTGGCTATTCAGGAATTCTAACAAGCATTAACTGAAAAAACAGAGCCACAACTTCCAGCTAGATAGTATTCAATGCAACACAAATAAATCAATTTAAATGCTGTATTATTTGAAAAAAGTGCAGATAAAGATTTACTTAAATTCACTTATACATCCAGTTGATTGCATGTAGGTCTTAGCTGGCCAAAGCTCAGAATTTAAGCAGAAAATAATCCAAAATGTACCACTTATATAAGGCAGAAACAGAATAACAATGAAGTGAACTACCCCACTTATCACTGGCTATTCAGGAATTCTAACAAGCATTAACTAAAAAAAAGAGCCACAATTTCCAGCTAAATAGTATTCAATGCAACAGAAATAAATCTATTTAAATGCTGTATTATTTGAAAAAAGTACAGATAAAGATTTACTTAAATTCACTTATACATCCAGTTGATTGCATGTAGGTCTTAGCTGGCCAAAGCTCAGAGTTTAAGCAGAAAATAATCCAAAATGTACCACTTATATAAAGCAGAAACCGAATGACAATGAAGTGAACTACCCCCAATGGCTATTCAGGAATTCTAACAAGCATTAACTGAAAAAACAGAGCCACAACTTCCAGCTAGATAGTATTCAATGCAACACAAATAAATCAATTTAAATGCTGTATTATTTGAAAAAGTGCAGATAAAGATTTACTTAAATTCACTTATACATCCAGTTGATTGCATGTAAGTCTTAGCTGGCCAAAGCTCAGAGTTTAAGCAGAAAATAATCCAAAATGTACCACTTATATAAGGCAGAAACTGAATAACAATGAAGTGAACTACCCCCACTTATCACTGGCTATTCAGGAATTCTAACAAGCATTAACTGAAAAAACAGAGCCACAACTTCCAGCTAGATAGTATTCAATGCAACACAAATAAATCAATTTAAATGCTGTATTATTTGAAAGTGCAGATAAAGATTTACTTAAATTCACTTATACGTCCAGTTGATTGCATGTAGGTCTTAGCTGGCCAAAGCTCAGAGTTTAAGCAGAAAATAATCCAAAATGTGCCACTTATATAAGGCAGGAACCGAATAACAATGACGTGAACTACCCCACTTATCACTGGTATTCAGTAATTCTAACAAGCATTAACTGACAAAAATAGAGCCACAACTTCCAGCTAGATAGTATTCAATGCAACACAAATAAATCAATTTAAATGCTGTATTATTTGAAAAAAGTGCAGATAAAGATTTACTTAAATTCACTTATACATCCAGTTGATTGCATGTAGGTCTTAGCTGGCCAAAGCTCAGAGTTTAAGCAGAAAATAATCCAAAATGTACCACTTATATAAGGCAGAAACTGAATAACAATGAAGTGAACTACCCCCACTTATCACTGGCTATTCAGGAATTCTAACAAGCATTAACTGAAAAAACAGAGCCACAACTTCCAGCTAGATAGTATTCAATGCAACACAAATAAATCAATTTAAATGCTGTATTATTTGAAAGTGCAGATAAAGATTTACTTAAATTCACTTATACATCCAGTTGATTGCATGTAGGTCTTAGCTGGCCAAAGCTCAGAGTTTAAGCAGAAAATAATCCAAAATGTACCACTTATATAAGGCAGAAACCGAATAACAATGAAGTGAACTACCCCCACTTATCACTGGCTATTCAGGAATTCTAACAAGCATTAACTGAAAAACAGAGCCACAACTTCCAGCTAGATAGTATTCAATGCAACACAAATAAATCAATTTAAATGCTGTATTATTTGAAAAAAGTGCAGATAAAGATTTACTTAAATTCACTTATACATCCAGTTGATTGCATGTAGGTCTTAGCTGGCCAAAGCTCAGAGTTTAAGCAGAAAATAATCCAAAATGTACCACTTATATAAGGCAGAAACTGAATAACAATGAAGTGAACTACCCCACTTATCACTGGCTATTCAGGAATTCTAACAAGCATTAACTGAAAAAACAGAGCCACAACTTCCAGCTAGATAGTATTCAATGCAACACAAATAAATCAATTTAAATGCTGTATTATTTGAAAGTGCAGATAAAGATTTACTTAAATTCACTTATACGTCCAGTTGATTGCATGTAGGTCTTAGCTGGCCAAAGCTCAGAGTTTAAGCAGAAAATAATCCAAAATGTACCACTTATATAAGGCAGAAACTGAATAACAATGAAGTGAACTACCCCACTTATCACTGGCTATTCAGGAATTCTAACAAGCATTAACTGAAAAACAGAGCCACAACTTCCAGCTAGATAGTATTCAATGCAACACAAATAAATCAATTTAAATGCTGTATTATTTGAAAAAAGTGCAGATAAAGATTTACTTAAATTCACTTATACGTCCAGTTGATTGCATGTAGGTCTTAGCTGGCCAAAGCTCAGAGTTTAAGCAGAAAATAATCCAAAATGTACCACTTATATAAGGCAGAAACTGAATAACAATGAAGTGAACTACCCCACTTATCACTGGCTATTCAGGAATTCTAACAAGCATTAACTGAAAAACAGAGCCACAACTTCCAGCTAGATAGTATTCAATGCAACACAAATAAATCAATTTAAATGCTGTATTATTTGAAAAAAGTGCAGATAAAGATTTACTTAAATTCACTTATACGTCCAGTTGATTGCATGTAGGTCTTAGCTGGCCAAAGCTCAGAGTTTAAGCAGAAAATAATCCAAAATGTACCACTTATATAAGGCAGAAACCGAATAACAATGAAGTGAACTACCCCCACTTATCACTGGCTATTCAGGAATTCTAACAAGCATTAACTGAAAAAACAGAGCCACAACTTCCAGCTAGATAGTATTCAATGCAACACAAATAAATCAATTTAAATGCTGTATTATTTGAAAGTGCAGATAAAGATTTACTTAAATTCACTTATACATCCAGTTGATTGCATGTAGGTCTTAGCTGGCCAAAGCTCAGAGTTTAAGCAGAAAATAATCCAAAATGTACCACTTATATAAGGCAGAAACCAAATAACAATGAAGTGAACTACCCCCACTTATCACTGGCTATTCAGGAATTCTAACAAGCATTAACTGAAAAACAGAGCCACAACTTCCAGCTAGATAGTATTCAATGCAACACAAATAAATCAATTTAAATGCTGTATTATTTGAAAAAAGTGCAGATAAAGATTTACTTAAATTCACTTATACGTCCAGTTGATTGCATGTAGGTCTTAGCTGGCCAAAGCTCAGAGTTTAAGCAGAAAATAATCCAAAATGTACCACTTATATAAGGCAGAAACCGAATAACAATGAAGTGAACTACCCCCACTTATCACTGGCTATTCAGGAATTCTAACAAGCATTAACTGAAAAAACAGAGCCACAACTTCCAGCTAGATAGTATTCAATGCAACACAAATAAATCAATTTAAATGCTGTATTATTTGAAAGTGCAGATAAAGATTTACTTAAATTCACTTATACATCCAGTTGATTGCATGTAGGTCTTAGCTGGCCAAAGCTCAGAGTTTAAGCAGAAAATAATCCAAAATGTACCACTTATATAAGGCAGAAACTGAATAACAATGAAGTGAACTACCCCACTTATCACTGGCTATTCAGGAATTCTAACAAGCATTAACTGAAAAAACAGAGCCACAACTTCCAGCTAGATAGTATTCAATGCAACACAAATAAATCAATTTAAATGCTGTATTATTTGAAAGTGCAGATAAAGATTTACTTAAATTCACTTATACGTCCAGTTGATTGCATGTAGGTCTTAGCTGGCCAAAGCTCAGAGTTTAAGCAGAAAATAATCCAAAATGTACCACTTATATAAGGCAGAAACCGAATAACAATGAAGTGAACTACCCCCACTTATCACTGGCTATTCAGGAATTCTAACAAGCATTAACTGAAAAAACAGAGCCACAACTTCCAGCTAGATAGTATTCAATGCAACACAAATAAATCAATTTAAATGCTGTATTATTTGAAAGTGCAGATAAAGATTTACTTAAATTCACTTATACGTCCAGTTGATTGCATGTAGGTCTTAGCTGGCCAAAGCTCAGAGTTTAAGCAGAAAATAATCCAAAATGTACCACTTATATAAGGCAGAAACCGAATAACAATGAAGTGAACTACCCCCACTTATCACTGGCTATTCAGGAATTCTAACAAGCATTAACTGAAAAAACAGAGCCACAACTTCCAGCTAGATAGTATTCAATGCAACACAAATAAATCAATTTAAATGCTGTATTATTTGAAAAAAGTGCAGATAAAGATTTACTTAAATTCACTTATACATCCAGTTGATTGCATGTAGGTCTTAGCTGGCCAAAGCTCAGAGTTTAAGCAGAAAATAATCCAAAATGTACCACTTATATAAGGCAGAAACCGAATAACAATGAAGTGAACTACCCCCACTTATCACTGGCTATTCAGGAATTCTAACAAGCATTAACTGAAAAAACAGAGCCACAACTTCCAGCTAGATAGTATTCAATGCAACACAAATAAATCAATTTAAATGCTGTATTATTTGAAAAAGTACATATAAAGATTTACTTAAATTCACTTATACATCCAGTTGATTGCATGTAGGTCTTAGCTGGCCAAAGCTCAGAGTTTAAGCAGAAAATAATCCAAAATGTACCACTTATATAAGGCAGAAACCGAATAACAATGAAGTGAACTACCCCCACTTATCACTGGCTATTCAGGAATTCTAACAAGCATTAACTGAAAAAACAGAGCCACAACTTCCAGCTAGATAGTATTCAATGCAACACAAATAAATCAATTTAAATGCTGTATTATTTGAAAAAAGTGCAGATAAAGATTTACTTAAATTCACTTATACGTCCAGTTGATTGCATGTAAGTCTTAGCTGGCCAAAGCTCAGAGTTTAAGCAGAAAATAATCCAAAATGTACCACTTATATAAGGCAGAAACCAAATAGCAATGAAGTGAACTACCACCACTTATCACTGGCTATTCAGGAATTCTAACAAGCATTAACTGAAAAAACAGAGCCACAACTTCCAGCTAGATAGTATTCAATGCAACACAAATAAATCAATTTAAATGCTGTATTATTTGAAAAAATGCAGATAAAGATTTACTTAAATTCACTTATATGTCCAGTTGATTGCATGTAGGTCTTAGCTGGCCAAAGCTCAGAGTTTAAGCAGAAAATAATCCAAAATGTACCACTTATATAAGGCAGAAACTGAATAACAATGAAGTGAACTACCCCCACTTATCACTGGCTATTCAGGAATTCTAACAAGCATTAACTGAAAAACAGAGCCACAACTTCCAGCTAGATAGTATTCAATGCAACACAAATAAATCAATTTAAATGCTGTATTATTTGAAAAAAGTGCAGATAAAGATTTACTTAAATTCACTTATACGTCCAGTTGATTGCATGTAGGTCTTAGCTGGCCAAAGCTCAGAGTTTAAGCAGAAAATAATCCAAAATGTACCACTTATATAAGGCAGAAACCGAATAACAATGAAGTGAACTACCCCCACTTATCACTGGCTATTCAGGAATTCTAACAAGCATTAACTGAAAAACAGAGCCACAACTTCCAGCTAGATAGTATTCAATGCAACACAAATAAATCAATTTAAATGCTGTATTATTTGAAAAAAGTGCAGATAAAGATTTACTTAAATTCACTTATACATCCAGTTGATTGCATGTAGGTCTTAGCTGGCCAAAGCTCAGAGTTTAAGCAGAAAATAATCCAAAATGTACCACTTATATAAGGCAGAAACCGAATAACAATGAAGTGAACTACCCCCACTTATCACTGGCTATTCAGGAATTCTAACAAGCATTAACTGAAAAAACAGAGCCACAACGTTCAGCTAGATAGTATTCAATGCAACACAAATAAATCAATTTACCTGATATTTGTGAAAGTATTAAGGGTTATATGGCCATTTTTTGGTCCTATGCTTAGATATGTTGCTTATCCTTTTCAGTTCACCAGATATTTTTTGTTATGCAACGATCTTACTTAGTGTTTGTCTTCAATCCTATTAAGAATTCATCAAAATTTTGAGAATATGTTTCTTCTGTTTTTACTGTCGCCCTAAGTTTGACTTAGGTGCATTATGGCTTCTGTCGAAACAACCTGAAGAATGACAGATATTAAATGCTTCCATAAATATAAGTTGTCTGACATAAACATGCCTATTATGTTTTAGGAACATTCTTAATAATTTATAAGTTAACAGATAACGTCCATCTGAAACTCTTATCTAGCATACAATAAGAAAGTGTTTATTACTATAAACTAAACCACTGATTCTATAAAGAATCAGGATAATTATTTCTGTGCAGCAGACCATAAAAACAGCAAACCAATGATTTTTGCAGAAGGGCAAGTCCATTTTCACCCCTCTCCCTGATGCATGTTACTTTAGATATACCAACTCCAAGACCATACTTCAGTGAGGGGATGGAGACATTTTTCTGCCACACTGTTTGCAGATCTCAGATGTAAACAGTTCCCAAAAATTCCTTCATTGATTGACTTAACAAAAATCATTCAAAACAGATGCAAATTCCTGTTTTTATGATTAAACCATATGATGAATATGCACACACAAACACACACACACACACACACACACATATATATATATATATATATATATATATATATATATATATATATATATATATATATATATATATATATGTCCACGCTACAATTATGATGAATATATATGTCTACTCTTAAATTTGTAAAACAATCATTTCTTCAAATGTCATTCCTAGTGTCAGATTTGATCAAATGGAGGATTTATCTGGTGTATATACAGAGAAAGTGTGTGATATCAAATGCAGGTAAGTCGGAGTTTATAGTAATGCTGAATCTTTCATTCACAACAAAAGCAGCTTCAACACTGGGGTATTGTGTGTGTGTGTGTGTGTGTGTGTGTGTGTGTGTGTGTGTGTGTGTGTGTGTGTGTGTGTGTGTGTGTGTGTATCACTTGTTTAGTGCTCCTATAATGTGAAGGTAGAGCTTAGGGTTAGAGTTATGGTCAGCACACATGAAACTGGCAGCGCATTGAGGGTGCATACTTACTGTGTTTATAAAATGGGCATCTTTATTTCTTGTTTAATTTGAACATTACATTTTGTAACTTATATGTAACAATTGTATGCTCTTAATGTGAAATATTTCCCCCATCCATTTTAGTTAATTGTTTGCATGCAACCTTTTAACTGTATAGAATTTTAATATGAAAATGTCACATTTGTCATTTAATAGACCCTTTAGCCAAATTGTTGCATATTTTTGCATAGTGCAGTTTATAAACAGATGCTAACAATGCTCAAGTTATCAACTGACTGTCATGTGAAGCAGTCACTAGAGCTGTAGACGAGGTAAGGTAGTACATACAGCCTACCTTGACCTCACCAAGGCTTTCAACACCATCCCCCACTCTGGTAGCATAGATAAACTCAATGGACTAGGCATAAATCCCTGTCACAAGATGGGTGGCCAACTGGCTCACTGACAGAACTCACACAGTGAAAGTTGCCGACTCCAAATCCGACTTCAGACCAGTGACAAGCGGAGTACCACAGGGTCAGTCCTGGGTCCTCTCCTGTTTGGTATCTACTTCTCTGAAGTCCAGGCAAATTCTGCTGGTCTCTGTCTAATGAAATTTGCAGACGACTGCAAACTAGGAGCCATAATCGATTCACCTAAGGATGTGAACATTCTACAAAGAGACCTCACTGAGACTGATGCTTGGTGTCAAAGTCATGGCATAAAGCTCAATGCAAAGAAGTGCATTGTCATCCCCTTTGTGAAAAATACCATACCCATGAACTACCACATAGGCGGTAGCGTACTAAGCACTGAAAGTGTGATAACAGACACAGGTGGGTAGTAGTCTCTCCTTTGATGATTACGTCGCCACAGTAGTCATGGACATGCTACACTTAAAGAAATCCCAATCTCTCTGAGCCACATGCTCCAGGGACCTAAACTTTCTCACCACAACAAACAGAACATGCTGGAGGGATAGATTCCTGTCCCAGAGACTTCCCCTGCTCTGGAATAGACTGCCCATTCATGTGAAGCAAAGCTCCTCATTAGCCCTCTTTAAGATAAATCTTGACAATTGGATGGATAATAAGAAATTCACCCCAGGAATCACTGCTGTGGCTCTGTTCGACAGGGGTACAAGAAAATAATTTTCTTGGATGGTGAAAGCCAGGGAACTTGTTTGGCTATGCTTGTATAGGCCCTAGGGCCAATAGCATAGTACTTACCTATGAATCTGTGAACCTATGAGTCTAGATCAGGTGAATAACCTATGGGCAACACAATGTTTCAAATACATGTTTATTGCTTTCGTGAAAACACAGCCTCAACAATTTTCACAACACTGATAATTTTTGATGGGAATTCCAAGAATTGTAAGACACATATAGGCAAGCAGTAATGCCCCCTATAGTGCATTATATTTGTTTAGCTGATGTTAAGATTGTTGCACCCTAAAAATACTCACAAGTGTAATCCTTTTGATTGTAACTTCAGAGGACTTGTGTAGCATTATCATTCTATGGTCTTAATGCAGGAAAGTCCCTATTTGTGCAGCTTTGCCTTGCAAAAATTAAAAAAAAATGAACAATAACAGATGTTCTCAGATTTTAGGACAAAAAAAGTTTCATAAGCTTCCTCTAATAGTTGTGCAAAACAGTTATTCTAGTTCTAAAACACATTCAATTGCATGAAACAATAAAATCAACTCATATTCTACAACTGTAATATTTATTTTGGTAGAAAAGTGAAGTTTGACCCCTTGCATTGCTTGTGGATATGGTTTCACCTGAAAAATTATACATATCCATAAAAGCTGTAACACTTTGGGCATTTGGAAAGGTGCAGCCCTACCCAGATCATTTTTAACTGGGTTTCATTGATGATATGTTTATTCTTTATTTATGTTCTGATGATACTTTTTATGTTCCTTTTTCTGTTTTATTATGCATTGTACTTATGGAATATTTTACTTTTCTGTAATGTTTTCTTAGGTCAGGCATTGCATATCGGAATCTCTCCACTGCATTTGTGTAGGTTTGTGGTATCTGATTACTAGTTTAAAGTTGCTGTTTTCTATAAACTAATGGAATAATGAGACCTTTTGGTACACACTGGAAGGAAGGAGGGCATAGGTTATCTATCTAATGAAGGAATGTGAGGAATTATGTGAAAAACTAAACATACTGGAAACTTTGAATTCATTATCTTTCTCTGTCTTCAGTAAAACAAGGGGGTGGATAGTTCTCTGAGAATGGGCAGTGCGAAAAGAATTTCAGCAGTAGCTGTTGTGGATCCTTAAGCAGGCATGAGTAATGATGGAGCTACTTGTGAAGCTGGGAAAATACGGTTTTGGAGTCAATGGGAATACCTTCTTACATCTATAAGAAACTGTCTGGAGTGCAAACAGCACAATTACCAGAGTCGTTTCATGCATCATTGACCAGCAAAATTATTCACAAGGATTGCATGTACACAGCTGTAGAGCCACTCCATAAAGTGGGAGCATGTCTGGCCTAGTGAAAAATCATTTGGTAAGTTTAACTAGAGAAGAAGGGAAATGAAGCTAAAGTAATAAGGGAGAGAAAGATCAGATATGTGAAAGGCAATAGCTTAGAAGAAATCAAATACTGCTGATTCACACACACACACACACACACACACACACACACACACACACACACACACACACACACACACACACACACACACACACACACACACACACACACACACACACACACACACACACACACACACACACACACAAAGAACAAAACAAAAAAAATAACAAGATCCAGCACTGTGATAGGTGAGCAAGTGAGTGCCATATACTTGGAATTACTCAAAACCATTAACTAGGCACCACAAAGAAAGCCAGTAAGCAAGGTGAATATTTTGGGGGATGGATAACTGTGTTGAAGTCTGAGTAGAGTGTAGATGAGAACAATGAGTGAAGTACTGTAAAAATCACTGCAAGATAAGTTGTAGAATGTCAGTGTTTTGTCCTTGTGCCTCTGACCATCACTGTGTGTATTAGCACTCATCACATGAGATACAGAGAACCTGACTGAACTTCATGTGTATAGAAGAAAATGGGGATCTGTAGGGAATGGACAGGACTGCCTTCAGAATGACTTGAGATATCTATTGGCAATGAATGTCTCATAGAAACTGAGGTTTGGAAATGAGAACTATGAAGTGCTCTGTTTTGGAAGCAATAGCCCTACACTCCATACAAGCCAGGACAGAGAAAAATACAGAGAAGTTGTAACCCAGCAACGACTCACCTGGAAGAGATTATGCAGTTGCAAAGGGTAATGGCTAATAGTCTGCATTTCCTGGAGTGTCAGTTCCAAGATAAAGTTATTTTTTTCCCAGGTATGCTTTAATACATCAGTTATAATCCTGAAGCCACTGTTGTAGTTCATGCAAAGAAAAGCAAACATACATTATAAATATGGTACAGAGGAAAGCCTTAAGGATGAAAAGTACTTCAGATGGAAGATGTACAATGATAGGCTTGAGATGCTGTGACTGCTATCCTAAAAAAGAACAGAATAGGAGTTATACAATGTGATTCATCGAAAGTGATGAAAGGAATAGCAAAGGACATTAACTGAAGTGCGAGGAAAAGTGGAGGTGGGAAGCTGGAAAATTCATGATTTCAGAAATAAACTACAATGATTCACCTTAGATAAAAGAAAGTCCTGTTTCACTCAGAGGGAGATGGGCAGATGGAATGGCTGCAGGACTAGTAAGCATAGTTGGAGAACAAATTGTTTTAAAAGGATAGAGGATAATTGGAAGCCTATGAGGGGTGAAGAGGAGAGAATTAGTTATAGAATTATTTATGGAGCACTAGCTGCACTGGGAAAAACTATTTATACCATCAACCTTTTTCTTTTAGCATAGGCCTAGATGCATGCACACATATACATATGTTACACTGTTTCTGTGGAGTTCATCTCTGTATTTGGCACATGATGATGCTTATAATGTTTTTATTACAAATTGTGCTTTTCCTCTACAGCAGTACCATGCAACCACAGCACATTATTGTACTACGATTATGTGTGCAGATTTTAAACCATGAAAACATGGCGTTTTTCAATTGCTCCACTACATTTTCATTTTTTGTCCATATGCTCCATTGGTAGGCAATACAGGAACACATAGTGCTATGTAAAGGTCTCTGATTTACAGCCTGCACCCATTTATAAAGAATGCACAACAGCGTTGTACATCACTGTACATCATTGTTGTATGGTGCTGTTCTATAATGAATTCTTCCAAAGTATTATTAATCCAGACTATTACTTTGAGAAGTGTTCTACAGCACAAATGCGTTGCAAAGTTGAAAAAAACATTTGAAAATATGGAACTGCTAGTGCATTAAAGCATTCAGCTGAAATCCCAATAGATTTTAAGGACTAGAGTCTGCATGTTTTGTCGCTTCCTATTGAAATAAGGGAAATGTCATGGCAGAGTGCAAATACATGGTCAAATATGGCTTTTCTACTCTCATGTAAGGAAGCATTATAACATGTAAAATGAAGCACAGGGAGACAGCAGGAAAAAGTGAAAGCGTGTTTTTTTTCAAAAATCTATTTATATGGATAAACAACAAATGGGATTGTGAAGCAAGATATTGGGGTAGGTAATTAACTAGTGAATCAACTAATTTGGGAAACACAGTAACCCAGTGCCTACCACTGCTGCTTCAAATTGGCAACCATTTGAAATATTGGAACTCACTATAATATGGAGACTGAATGGCTGAAGAATGGACATCCATGTACCAGTTCAAGATTGTCATTTCTCTGAATATTTATTCAGCTGAATGATGTTTGAGATACATTCTTATTCTAGATAGCTGGGCTTGTTTTAGTGTGTTGGCACAACATTAAGAGTATCAACATTTCAGTAGGGAGTCTTCGAATCACTTAGTTCATTAGTTTGGTTTTCACGTGGCATGCTTGAGCTATAGACTCTGTGTGCCCTTCTGTTTCTCAATCCATTGCTTCACACACATTTTCATGCCTTTCCCATATGCTCCATAGGTGGATGGTAAAGGAAGACTTAGTGGCAGATAAAATTCTCTGATTTACATCCTAGCGAGTCCCCAAATTAACTGTAGGTCTGTGTATGTGTGTTTGTTAGCATCCATGCATGCACATGTATGTACCATCTCCAATGCACTGCTGTCCTGCACAACATGAAACTTTTGCTTTATGCCGATTGTTTGCTGGGATAGACTACAGTACTCCCTTACATTTGAAGAGACTGTAGCATGAATTGGAAAATTAATGCATGAATAAACTACTAATATATTTATTAAAAAACTTTGTAAATATGAAAGAAATGAACTCTTAATAGCAAAAGTCATTTTCAAAATACAGAGGGTGAAACAAAAAGCAGCATAGTACTCGAGTTTAGTGACAATTTTACATGAAAAAGGTGAGCAGGCTTTATAAAGAATGTAATGTGTTAGATCTTGACAAAATAGCATGACATTAATTTCTACTAATATGTTTCCCCTTTCATACAAGAAAAGAATAAAACACATTCATCTATATAGAAATGGAAAGAATCATGCCTGAATTAACCTTTCCTTTCTTTTACATACATTCTGATGTCGATCAGCTGAACACTACAGCTCTGCCTTTTTTGCAGCTTGTTAGCTAGCAGGTAACACCTGTAAATTAAAAATGGAATCCAAATTATTTTAAATATTCAAATCAGTCTGAGCTGTGAAATTACTGTGTAAGTGTGTCTTTGCCTCCATCGTTCAACACCTATCACTCATAAATTGTTACACTGTTTGTGTCAAGATTAATTTCCACTAGATGAATTTTCTCCTCCTGCTTAAAACCCAGTATAATGATATAAAGTATTAAGCATACTACTATACAGATGATGTCATTACTATCAGCATCCTATTAGATTCCATCTGTTGGTCAGATAACATTGCTTTGCAATGTAGATTTCTCAGGGATACTAACTTGCCATAAAGGCTAGCCTATTTCTATTTTCTTAGATGGAGAGGGTATTATCTACTTTCCTGGACATGTTAGCCACATTTATAACATTGTGTAGAAAGCACTATGTAGCTTTTAAGCAATGACATTTGTTTACCTTGTACTTTAGCTGGTTATTTATAAATCTGTATGAAAACATCATTTATTTTTATTGGTAACTACACTAAACTCTCAGTTAAGACTAACCTGGTTAGATGCTAGAGCTCAGGTAGCTAAGGAATTGTTTCAGCTTGCAAATCTAATAATTCAGGAAAGACAAGAAGCAAAGCAACCAGCCTTTTGCAGTACCATTACCTCTAAATTGTTCTTAAAACTTAAGTCACAAAGGAAAAAAAAAATGTGGGTATAGCCTACCATACAGCACATAGGTTACAAATACATTTTTAAGTAAACATGTGGCTCAACTTCAGACCTGTTAATGAAACTGAAAGGGTGTAAATGATACAGGTTAAAACGTTAGTGTTCTATAATGGCATAATTGCTAGCTCATTTGTTCTTATGGCCAAGCTTCCTGATTTGGATATGTAAAAAAAATTTTCGATTGATTGATTAATATCAGCCTTGATTTGTGACTTAGCAAGCTGACTTGATTGAATTTTGCTGTTTGTGATATGATGTATCTGCAGTGTTAAGTTATTTTTTTTTTTTATTTTACAGTGTTTCAGACCTGATGGCAGGATAAAGACAGGAGATAAGCTGGATATGTCTTCATGTTTTACTAATATGGTAGCAGCTGAAAGGAAGGGCAGACTCATGTAGTGGCCCATGTGCATGCTAGAGTTATAGGCACTCCCAAAATACATTGAAAACTATGTTACACTATCCATCTGTAATTTGTTTATTGTGCTGCATTACTGATTCCATGCTTCTATATTCCATTTATTTTATTTTATTTTTATTTTACATTTGTTGACCGGGCTAGTCCAGCTGGACACATATCCATTTTCAGCAGAGGCCCGGGGAGAAAAGCTCCTCGATAGTACAAAACAGTGTATGACATTAATCAAATAAAAAACAGTAAATAAATTCACAGTTTAAGGAACAGAAGTACTATATACAATTTAGCTATTTATACAGAAAAGAACATATAGAAATAAAATAGTTGGGTAAGAAATAAGTAAATAAGTACAGTACGAGAACATGCTAGAAAGAGGTGTGTTAACATAAGATACTAGAGTGACAAAGAGAGATATTAAGATATAACAGATAGTCCAAATTAGTTGAAAGACAGGTTCAGCTTCTGGATTCCAGTATGCAGGTAGATTATGCAGACATAAGATTTAGAAATTTTGTGAGAAGACAAGAGTTGTTAGTCTGGGTTAAGACAGGTGCATAGCCAATGTGTTTTAAGGTAGGATTTAAGCCTGATTTTGAATTGTGTAAGTGATGGTAGTGAGGTTAGGTCGCTGGGAAGAGAGTTCCAGGTTTTACCAACGGTGTTAGAAAATAGAGAGTCCCCTGCCTTGTTGTTGGCTATGTGTGTTAGTACTAGCATTTTAGTAGCTGAGCGCAGGGTATTAAGGTTACTGTAGGGAGTGATAAGGTTGGTAAGAATTGGTGTGTTACTAGGCTGGTACAGGATTTTATAGGCAATTATTAATTGATTAAGTAGAAGTAGGTTGGGTAACTCTAGCCATCCAAGATTTTTATAATTAATACAGTGGTGGGTCCTAAATGTAGAGCCAGTTGCAAATCTTGCAATATTGTTGTATGAGACTACTAGTTTGTTCATATTGGTTTTTGAGAGGTTAGTATAAATAGGGGAGGCATAGAGGAGGGTAGAGATTAAGTGGGTCTGGGCAATAGTAGATCTAGCTAGTGGGGTAAGAAAGGATTTGATTCTATATAGTGAGCCTAGTTTTTTGTTAACTGTTTTTATGGTATTGTTTATGTGGGCCTCAAAGTTAAGGTTATTGTCAATTAGTACTCCTAGGAGTTTTGTGTTAGAGTCAGGGGATATAATAGTTCCATTGTTAGAAGTGACAGTAAAGTTGAGAGGTGTATGTCTATGGGTGGGAGTAAAAAGTAGAAGTTTGGTTTTTTTAGGATTTAGGATAAGACATTGATGTTGTAGCCAATCCTCAACTGTGTTAAACACTTTTTGGGTAAGAGATTGAAGGTCAGCTGGATTTGGGGCTGTGCAGATTAATGTAGAGTCATCAGCATATTGTATTAAGGAGGCCTGAGGAATAACAGTGTACAGGTCATTGATAAAGACAGAGAATAGAAGTGGTCCAAGTATAGAACCTTGGGGGACACCTAGTGAGATGGGGAGATGGGGAGATAGGTTGTTCCCCCACAAGACTGCTTGTTGCCTATTGCTTAAGTAGGATTCAAACCATTGTATAGAAAGAGTATCAAGGGACAGGTTTTTCAGTGTGTTAATGAGAAGTTTGTGGTTAACCATTTGCTCTTCTAGAGTTGTTTACAGCCTCTAGATGGATATCATGGTTAACAAAACATAAAAAAGATGCTCACAGTCATTTCTAAACTTCTTAGCTATCCAAATGCAGATTTACAGTACAATACTTTGCAATATATGCTGCATGTTTTGCTTAGAGTTTGGAATGCATACCAAAGAAAAAAATAGAATTTATCTTGGAGGGTTTACTATCATTATGTCGGACTGGACTTGGTCGAATGCTGCTTACATCGACCCACATCCGCAAAAGTTGAAATCGCCGAATCCCAACATTGCGGAATCATGTCTCGAATGCGACCATGGAACATGGGTCAAGATAGGGGTGAGATTTGTAGTTCAGCAATGTTGGGTTTGACATTGTCACCATTTGACCCCCTGCCTTTTGTTGTAGTTGATTCGTCCTAATCCACTTCAATATAATGATAGTAAACCATGTTGGAGAGGTTGCTACATTGAAGTTTGGTACACCAACCTCTTGACAATAGCCTGTTAATTTGTGTACAGATTTAAAAAGATTGTTACCTTCCTGACACAAAACACCCATTTGTATAGCACAAGTTACTGTATATGACACAATATTAGCACCACAGCTGTTTAAAAAAAGGATAATGATGACTTAACTCGGTAATGCCCCATTGTCCACAAGCATGAGTTGTCATTGGGGAGCAGATGCAAGGAAGTACTGTTGTTTCAACCTGCAAAATCCATCAGCAGGCATGTTGTATGGAGGAAGATGGAGCCAGCTGGCAGCGACTGCACAGGTGGGAGACTGTAGGTTATGGTGAAGGCTTATTGGCTGTAAGGTGCCTATTTAGTCATCCATTACCTTACCAGTATTGTGTTGGTCATTTTCTAAATATTTAATATATTAAAAAAAAATATATATATATATATATATATATATATATATATATATATATATACAGATAAAACAATAATTAAATTAAAAAGAGGAACACTCCATAAGTCTCTTAGGGTGGCTGTGTTTTTTTAATAAAATATTAATTTATATTATTTAAAAATATAAAAAAAGTATATATATATATATATATATATATATATATATATATATATATATATATATATATATATATATATCATAGTATTACAAAAAATATATTAACTACATTACATTATTAATTACATTTATAGAATACGTAATATGCCCATATGCTCTCATATATTTATAGATATATATATATATAGATATATATATATATATATATATATATATATATATATATATATATATATATAGATATAGATATAGATCTACTTTGGAAATTCAAGCTTTCAAAATTTCAAACTTCATATGGTTGAGAACATAGCACTGAAGTTTTGAAAATCTGAAACTTCAATAAAAAAAAATAATTGTTTTTTTTTATGTTTATACAGCAGGGCAAGCACCCCTGCACCCCCCACACCCCCTGCTAATTAAATATACTAACTCTGAGATCACACTACAGTGAAGAGAATGGTAAATCTCCATTACACACTGTACAGCGGTCTCCATTAACCGTTTGAAGTTTCAAAACTTCAGTGTTATGGCCTGAACCATATGAAGTTTGAAGGTTTGAACTTCGAGCTTCCAAAGTAGACCAATATATATCTAATATATATATATATATATATATATATATATATATATGTGTATATATATATATATATATATATATATATATATATATATATATATATATATATATATATATATATATATATATATATCTTTATTATATATATATATATATATATATATATATATATATATATCTTTATTTTATATATATATATATATATATATATATATATATATATGTTTTTATTAAAAAACATATATAGTTATATCTATTCAATTCATTAATAACAAATAATCTCAGATACTGGGTAACTTTTATAATAAGGACATAGGGTGATAATACGTTTAAGGGCACTTTGGTTCAAACTCCTGCATTCTGCTCATTTAAAGGGTTTTAGTAATCACATAAATATATTCTGGATAACAGCACATTGTACCATTAAAACATGGGTGCTACAGTTAAAACTTTATGTTAGGGCAAAGTTATGACTGTTGGAATCTGTATGATTTTGCTGCATATGGTTTGCTTCTTTATGCCAATGGGGTTGTTTAGTGTACTACTTTAGGCAGTTTGCAACGTGTTTTAATTAATAAGGGCACATTGGGTGTGGGAGCCTGAGTAGTGAGGGATTTGATCCTATCATGTTTGTTTTATCCTTTTGGATTGCTGTATCAGTTGTAAAGGGGTGTTTATTTGGATCAATAGCTGCATCTTGCTGTTACAAAGCTTAATGTATTATGCAGGATGGTTTAAATTTTGGAGGCTGACTAAGGGGAATACAGTCAAATTTTGTTTTTATGTTATAGTGGGGATTGGGAATTAAATAGGATTATAATGGTGCAGTGGTGCAGCAGTAGCATTGTTGACTCAGAGTAAGAGGTTCTTTGGTTTGATTCTTGGCTGGAGTGCTTTCAGTATTGAGTCTACATGCTCTCCCTACATTCATATGGGTTTTCTCCCACATTACAAAGACAGACATCAGGAGACTTTCTCCCCAGACCTCTGCTGAAAAATGGCTTTGCTCCAAGTCGGACTTTCCTGGATAAATAAATAAAAAAATTATGTATGTCATGGTATCTTGTGTACAAAGATGTTATAATAAAGTCATAATGTTAGTGTCAAACTTCATTAAGTGGGCAGGGCATTTTGGATAACTGATAGTATATAATGTTTACTTTAGCATTTGATAATTAGATTTTATATAGCCTTGGTTTTGGCAGAGTGGTCTTTGTAGGATATGACACAGCATTCAGGAACACCTGCAGTAGCTCAATTTGTTTTAGGCACAGTGGCAGTTTTTAAGGAAAGGATGAGGAGGGAAACATCTTGGGGGTTTATATTCTAGAACCTCATAGCAGCACAACATTAACTGAAACTTCCTGTGGTTTAGTTCCCATAAGGTCCTCACTTCCTGCTCATCTGACATATCTACAGAAGCACAAGGTAATGTCTCTGTTGGGTCTACAGAACTTAATATTAATGGTAGGGGGTCAATCTGCTGATAATTACTTAGATGATTTTATCATTTCTTTGCTGGAGGAGGGGAGAGTTAGGCTGCTTGCTTAGCCTTAGAGAGAAACATTCCTGCCTCTACAGCTTTGAGTCCAAGAGTGGGAATAGGTACTGATGTTGACAAGGTGGAACAGTTATCTTTACCCAACTCACATAGGGGATCTGAGGAGGTCATAGTTTCAGAGAAGGAGGTTCCACCCCATACAGATGAGTGTATCCACCAATTCTCATACCCTATGGCTACCCTCAGCTTTACATAGTCGAAAGCAGCTGGCTCTCATATCACAGCATATGTTTCCACCAAGGTCAAAGATAAGATTTTTGAAGGGAAGTTAGTGGATATCTTTGATCTAGGGGATAATGTCGGAATAAAATGCATACTGGATGCTAACATGTCCAAAAAGGACTTGATGGCAGTCTTAGTTGCCATCAGGAAGAAGGCATCAGCCAGGGCACCAGTCAAGAACTGGGATATTGGGCTCTGGGTTTTGTGGTATTTATAGGCATAATCATTGAGAAGGATCCACCCAAGTACTGTCTTTATTACCTTATTTTGTAGCCATAAGGGAAGCCCACCATGAGAAAGGGGGCTTGGGTGGTTGAATTATAATCAGTGCTTCAGGAAGCTAAACGCCCTTGACAGTTCCCTCAGATGGGAGTCAAGGTACCCTGACATATGGCTCAGTGCCATGATTGACAAGGTGGCATCCACAGCTATTGAAGGAGGGGCTATTAATGCAAAATATAGAAGTTCTTTCTGGGCATTTAATCAGGGCTAATATGTCTGGTCCACTTACAAATATAACTATGTGTGTTCAGGATGTGGGAAGGGTCATCCTGTTTCTAGGTGTTGGGGCTTGTTGCCTAAGGACAATTGATTTTTTCCACATCTCAGACAAACTGAGAGATTGGTAAGGGGCACAGCACTTACTTTTGTGCCAAGCCACCTTTTCATGGACACGGGGGGGGGTCTTTGGTAGTGGACCAGAACACGACACACCGGGTTTATTCTCCCATTTTGTCTAGATAAGTTATCCTGTCTACTGTTACATTACCTGGATCAAAAAGCAGCAGCCATTGTTATTAAAGGGTTTTCCAATGGCTTTCCTATCCACTCCACAGCCCAGTTAGATTCCAAGTTAGTTAACAATTTGTCATCCATCAAAGGGCACAAACACATTGCTAATAGGATAATAGAGAAAGAGCAAAGAACTGGCAGGATAATTGGTCCCTCTTCCTCCCCTCATGTTCTTTTTAAAACTTCCCCTATCAGCCTGGTTCCCAAGAGACAAGAGGGTAAGTTTAAGTTTATTCATCACTTGTTTCACACAGTGGGGAGTTCAGTCAATGACTTTGACACCAAACTGAAATGGGCCCCTTGCCAGTCAGCAGTACACAACCTGGATGTTTTTTTTTTTTTTATTGATAGTGGGGGAATATCAGGATTGTGCTTTGGAAGGGATGTCCATTTTCAAGCAGCTTTGAACTAAGTTGGGGATCCCCTTGGCTGATGAGAAGTCAGAAGGATCAAGTTGAGTCCTAACATTTTTGCATTTAGACTTAGACACCACTGATAACTCCTTCAAGTTTCTTCCATACAAACTTCAACAAGTCTGGCAGTTACTTTAGAGATTTCACCATTTTAATAGGAAATAGCTTAAGGGGGTAATTCAACAAAGCTTACACAGAGCTAATTTCCATGTAAGCATAGTGGCATGGCTCAAACATGGTGTTTAGAGGCGGTGCGATCCAGGAAACAGTGCTGGGGGTGTGCATAAGCCTTCCAGCACTTTTCAACCACGGAGGTGATCGCGGAATGTAAATCACCTCCTTTTCTGGTGAAAACTATGCAAATGAGGTGATTTACTGATCCAGGAAGCAGGCAGTCATCCATGTAAAAGTTGTGTCTGCATTAGAAATGTATGCGGGAACTGTCCATGTACCAGACTGCAAAATAAAAACCGGGGTTATGACAACTCAAAGAAAAGAATGTATTAGCTGCATCAGGCATACCAATGGCCAAAATTATGGACATTGGCATGTAAAACTAATGCAAAATATTAAAAATAAAAGTTAATTTTTTTCCTGCACATATGCCATGTTTAAGCAGAGTGCAGCAGCGCCCAAGCATGGGATCTGACAAAAAATAAATTTAAAATATTAAACGGGGATTATTTAAGCTAAAATTAGATTCCTCATTATACCGGCCAGAATGCAGATTCATATGCTGGTTGCTAAGGACATAGGCTGTCGTACAGTCCTGTAACTAGAGTATAGGTAATTAAGTGTATGCAAATGAGCTAAGTTTGCTGAATAGCAAAATGGGCCACCATGTCTGCAGGCACCTAACTGTGTAGGGGCTACAACATGGTGGTGTAGGCAGAAGAAGCAGCTGACATAAAAAGGGGGTGTGTCATGCTTTGTATAAGCACATTGGAGTTCCGTGACTCCTGTTTGCACTCAGCTAAGCACAGCTAATCAGAGGGGCGGCAGGGGGTCTGAGGCTGCTTATCTGTGCTTAGCTGGTGAGAAAAATGTTGAGCATACTCATGTATAGGGGAGGGTCCTTTCTGCTCAACAGTGTTTACACTAGTTCCACGGGTTAAAACTGGAAGAAATTGGAAAAAAAAAATGGAAATATCAGACAAAAGGCAGTCAACTATAAATGACTAATATGGCCTCTGCCACTCACAGTGGGCCATTCAAATGACTTAATAATGTTGCTGGCAAGTGGAATATATCATAGTCAGCCAATCACACAGGCTGCATCTTCCACAGCACACCAGTGTAAAGTATGCATACACCCTTCAATCTGATTTCCCCACATACTCTGCACTATTGGAGTACGCAGTTGGGAATTTTAACTGACAAAATGATAGCGACTGCTGCTGCTTTGCTACATCTCTATATGCTACTTACATAGGGTGGAGATGAGGATGATGCTGACTGGCCCAGACTGAGGAGGAGAAGAGTGTTCAGACCCAGGGTAAACTTTCAGGGGCTACATGAGCTGGAGATAGTAGAGTGCTACAGGGTGGAAAGGGGCATACTACAGCAACTCACCAAGCTCTGCCGCCCTCACCTCAGACCCAGAGCCAACAGAGGGGAACCCATCCTAGTGGAAACAAAGGTATGTGTAGCTTTAAGTATACTAGCTACCGGTACTTTCCAAAGACCTACTGGTGAAATCATGGCGGTCTCCCAGGCATTCTCATCCAGGGTACTCCACCAGATCCTAGCTGTCATGCTAAGACATGCCAGTTAACACGTTTATTTCCCCAACACCCCTGAGGAGAGGACCAGCCATATGTGTCTCTTCCACCACATAGCACACTACCCAGAGGTACTGGGTGCCATAGACTGTACTCATGTCCACATCAGAGCACCACCCAGTGAAGCAAAGGCTATCACTCCATCAACTGCCAGGTCATGTGCAATGCCCAAGGCATTATTATCAATGTGTGAGCTGGCAACCCTGGCGGTTATCATGACTCCCACATCTGGCACACATCACAGCTGTACCAGGCATTTGCCAGGGGGAACATCCCATATTGCCATCTCATGGGGGATGCTGACTACTCACTGGAACCATGGATGATGACACCCATCAGAAATGCACACACATATGGAAGAATGCCATATTGAGGCTTATGTGCAAACTAGGAATATGTGTTTGGGCTGCTCAAGTCAGGTTTCTGCTGCCTCAACATATCTGGTGGAGTCCTGCAGTACTCTCCAGCCACATGTGCACACATTTTCATAGTATATGCCATGGTACACAATTTGATCCTGTGGAAACAGCTGCAGCAGGAACATCACAGGGAAGGGGGACACAGCTCCACACCATTGCCAAGGTCCCCACAGGTACAAGGGGGACTCAGAGGAGGTAACCCCTTAGTGTGTCCCTGTAGGCAGACATAGGCATGCCCAGTACACTCTAGCCTTGGCAAAGGGGCAACACATAGCACATACACTGACATTCTAGGGACCCAGGGACTGACACCTCTCTCCAACTCGCACACAGTAAAAGGATGCCACAGACATCACACTACCTGTACCTTACCATGTATAGGCTGTGTACTGCGTGAATCCGACAGAGTCAGCCCTGAAGCACTGTCCTCACACTGCCACAGGCACAAGGTAAATCACTCTTCCTAACAAGTAATGAATGGAGTAGTATGTTTTGGTAGCATATCTATGGTATCGCTGCATGCTTGCAAGAGAATGGGGTGGCCCACTGGGATAGTGGCAGACAACTGACAGCTATGTGGGACAACAGGAAATGTCCACAAATGCTGGCTTCCACAGAATATGCAGTAGTCCCCTAGGTGACAAAACCCACAGTAGTATATGTGGGGGACTAACAAACTGCGGGGTCATACATCACATGCATGGATGTCAGTGTTGGATTCCCATACACACCTCTCAGCCTCTCCCAGCAAGTCAGCTCTACAAAACCATAAAGAAATGTGTGGCAAAGGGCCACAAATAGGGACAGTTATGAAATATTGTTCTGACAAACTTAGACTGTGATATTACAACAGGTCTTGCTGAGCATTATGTCTCTGAAGAGTAAGAAGTCTGAAACTCAAATGTCTGTCATTACCTTCTATCTCCGATCTGTAATGATATGCCAGTATTTTTCCAAGTCAAACAAAATACTGTGCTAAATGGACCCGAAATATGAAGCAAACATCTGGATAGTCTGTGGTAATTTGTACAATTGAGAGGTATGCCCCCTCCCCCCAGCATGCCCATGTTCCCATATAAATGCAGTAACATTTATGTTTGTAGGGTAATAGCAGCAGACCACACATTCCCACTGCTGTTTCAATCAACTTGTTCCATGCTGATAATATGCAGGGGTCAATGTGCTATGCCTGTGTGTGGTTAATACTGTCAGAAAGTAGACAACAATTATTGTTGGTTGTTGTTGGTTAGTGGTCTAAGTACAGTACTGTAGTTTACAGGGTCTGTGGTACCAGACTGGCCATGCCCGCTATTTTGCATGTCAGCTATACCTACGGTAGGAGTTGTACACACTGTACAGAAGGCAATATTTGTTACTGCAGGAAAGCTGGTCAATGGAAGGACAGTGGCCACACATACAACATGGACAAGTTGTAAATATTACACTTACAAACATAGAAAGTTGATAGAATAACAGCTGTTGCAGTTGCATGAAGTCTCTGAAGGTCAAGAAGTCTGAAACTCAAACCTGTCATTATGATCTAACTTCAGTCTGTAATGTATTCATCATTATTTACCACACAATCACAATATCATGACAAATGGGCCCAAATTATGAACTAAACATCTGCAGTCTGTGAAGATGTGTACACTTGAGAGGTATGCCCCCTTCCCTCAACACACCTGTGGTCACATAGAACTGCAGTAACGTCTATGTCTGTAAGCTGATAGCAGGAGGCCACACATTGCCAGGGCTGTCACAATCGACTTGATAACTTGTTCCATTTCTGCAATATGCAGGGGTCAATGTGCTATGCATGTTTGTGGTTAATAGTGTCAGCAAGTAGATGCCACATACTGGTGGGTGCTGTGCTTTAGTCATCTAAGTACAGTACTGTAGTTGACAGGGCCTGTGGTTCAAGACTGGCCGTGCCCGCTATTTTGCATGTCAGCTACACCTACAGTAGGAGTTGTACACACTGTCCAGAAGGCAATATTTTTACTGCCGGAAAACTGGTCAATGGAGGGACAGGGGACCACACATACAACAGGGACAAGTCGTAAATGCTGCACTTGCAAACATAGAAAGTTGATAGAATAACAGCTGTTGCAGTAGCATGAAGTCTCTGAAGGTCAAGAAGTCTGAAACTCAAGTATGTTATTACTTTCTAACTTCATTCTGTAATGTAGTCACCATTATTTGCCACACAACCACAATATTATGAAAAATGCACCCAAAGTATGAGTTGAACATCTGCACAGTTTGTGAAGATGTGTACACTTGAGAGGTATGCCCCCCTCCCCTCAACACACCTGTGTTTACATAAGAATGCAGTAACATCTATGTCTGTAAGGTGACACATTGTCAGGGCTGTTACAATCAACTTGATAACATGTTCCATGTCTGCAATATGCAGGGGTCAATGTACTATGTATGTTTGCGGTTAATAGTGTCAGCAAGTAAACACTACTTACTGGTGGCTGTTGTGGCTTAGTGGTCTAAGTGCAGTAGTATAGTTGTCAGGGTCCATGGTTCGAGACTGGCCATGGCAACTGTTTTGCATGTCAGCTACACCAATAGTAGGAGTTCTACACACTGGCCAGAACTTAATATTTGTTACTGCAGGGACATGGGGCCACGTATATGGACAGTACACAGGTCTTAGTAACCTACACAGTGCCTACTACAACAACAGATTGTGACAAGTTGACTGCCAGGATATAAAGGCTGACACATCACTGTGTCAGTACTGACAACAAGTAAGTGGGCACCATCCATACTCGTGGAATGACAGGGTGTCACAGAATGTCCACACGTATGCCTCATATATATGTTCTGCTTCTCATAACATTGCATTTGCCTGACAAAGTTTTGGCAAACCAATAAAGGTTGATGTGAAAACAGCAATGGCAGGCAGTAGAGATGCAGATGTCATCCCCAAAAGTAAATGCAAGCTAATATAAAACTGTTCCACCAACTGTGTATGTTTGGAAGAGCAATATTAAGTGCCTGCCCCCATGTCTGAGCCTGTGTCTGACTGTTATATATGGGCCTGTCCAGATGTCCATCTGTAAGATGTAACCTCAAATTAATAGTGCAACACAAACCATCTGAGGACCACAGCAGATCTATGGGGCACAATAATGCACAACTCCTTAAACAGGTACAGTCAGAGGTGTGAGCTCTGTAACCATGTGTGTGATGTTACGACTTCTGCCCCACTCATACCATAACTACAAATGCATAACAGCAGCAACTACGGACAAAGGCCATGTCTGCACTACAGAAGGACAAAGGGACACATATAAGGGTGAGGGGAACCACTGGCCAGACAAACATAGAATGTGCACACTAGAACAATATCTGCTGTAACATAGTTCCCTACAGTTTATGGAGTCAGTAAACAAATGTCTGTCAGTGCTCCTTCACATAACTCTATACTGATCTGCCACTCACATACCAGGAAATCACAGTGCTATGTAGAATATACCACACATATTATGGAAAACTTTGCTCAGTCCAATGCACTCTGTATCCACACCAGGATATGACTCATTTAATAAGGATATTACACAGCCATGAGATTTCTCACACAGTATATCACTGAAGTGCTGGACTGTTTACACAGCTTCATCAGCCATTCAACTTTAGCACACAAAATCCTGGACCAGACTACACCTACCTCTGGAATGGAGTCCAACTTTTACTATTGAAGGTCTTACTGGGCATGAATTACAGCCCATGTAGAAACTCACATCTGACTATACAACTCTGTTGTCCAGATATGTCTTCGCATACAGACACTTAGGTACACATTAACTATGTCTCCCCATCCCTATCAGACAGGATTATCTGCAGCTACCTGGAGGTGGCACATAGGTGATATAATTGCATCTGTTGAGTGTGACAAGCCTACATATATATATAGGTAGCATATACAAATATATCAATTATAGACAGGCAGAGAGAGGGAGTGGGAGAGATAGAGATGAAGGGAGAGAGAGAGAGACAGACAGATAGAAAGAGAGGCATAGAGAGAGAGAAAGAGACACCCTAAAAGGCATAGAGTGATGTCCTCATGCAGACAGTTGCACACCTATAGTAATCACTGGCACATGCCAGTATGAAGGTGACTTCCATTGTGTAATAGTAGTCAGGTAGAGGTTGCAATCTCACATCACCTGCCTTTTGTGTGTGTGTATATGTGTGTGTGTGTGTGTGTGTGTGTGTGTGTGTGTGTGTGTGTGTGTGTGTGTGTGTGTGTGTGTGTGTGTGTGTGAGTGTGTTTGTAGGTTAAAGTAGTCCGAGGCATTTTCCACCTAGTAGACTGCAAAACTGCCCTACTTCACAAGCCTTGCTGATGTTATCCACTTTACAAGTACTTTTGGACACTCTTCAGCCCTATAAGCTTTGTGGTCCACATGATAAATGTGTAGCACTATAGTACATATAAGTAGATAGGTAGGGGTTTTAATCTCAGCACTAGCAAGTGTGTTTGTAGGTTAAAGTATGTTGAGCCCCTTTCCACCCTGCAAACTTCAAACATGACCTACTTTATAAGGCCTGCTGATGTCATTCATCTTAGAAGCACCTTTGGACACTCATTATCTACATAACCTCTATGGCGTGTGTGATAGTGGCATAGCACTATAGCATGAATAACTAGATAGGTAGGCCTGCTGACGTCATCCATCTTAGCAGTACCTTTGGACACTCATTACCTATATAACCTCTGGGGCATGTGTGATAGTGCCATAGCACTATAGCACGAATAACTAGACATGTAGGTGTTCTAAACTCAGCCCTGGAAACTGTGTGTGACTGTGTGTGTGTGTCAGACCCATATCTCTAGTGTGAGTGTGTGCGTGTGTGTGTGTGTGTGTGTGTGTGTGTGTGTGTGTGTGTGTGTGTGTGTGTGTGTTGATTATACCATTTTGAGGCCTGCTCCACTCTGGTGTCACCCTATGTCATGTCATCAACCTTAGATCCAATGTTGGCCAATTTCTATACGTATAAGCTCCGTGATACATAGAATAAGTAGGCAGAATTATAGTACGTACATGTAGGTAGGTAGGCATTTGAATCTCAATACAGCCAGCTATACTACTGTATATGTGTATATCTCTGTGTGAAGCATATCCCATGTGACTGTTGTGTGTGTTGTTTATACCATTTTGAGGTGTGTTAACCTACTCCCCATGTCATTACTTTAAAGGGCCTGTTGTTGTCATCTACATTACATGCACCATGCAAGCAGCTGCTTCAGATCTCATCAGGAAAATGCTTTGTTTGTCTTCTTCTTTTTTATCAGAAACCTCAAGAAAAGCAAATAAAGAGGAAGGAAACATGGTTAGATTAAGTTACAGTTCTGAGAATCTGTTAAAAACTGGATCTGCATTCTCATTATGCTGTGAGTTTGATCAGGTTCTTACAGTGAGGCCTGTAAGCTCAAACCTACTAAAAGAACTACTACAGCTAAGGATTATAATGGAACATGGAGATGAATGCAAACTTTGAGCAGAATGCACATTCATGGCAAAAAAGGAAAAGATGTTCCAGACTGAGGGAAAGAGGCACCAGAACAGGAATTTCAGTCAGACAGAAGGCAAATCCTCACAGGCCTGCACTGCCCTCCATACTACTAGCCAATGTATGCTCACTTAAAAATAAGATGGATCACTTAAGACTGGAACTGTCATTACAAAACAAGTTGAGAAACATTTTATTTGTGTTTACTGAAACCTGGTTAAACCAAAATATCAGTTTAGCACAGTAAGTGTAGAGGGCATGACTTTATTCAGAGCAGCCAGAATTCAGTCACTATGTGGCAAGTCCAGAGGAGGGGGAGTGTGTACAGTGGATATAAAAGTTTACACATCCCTGTTAAAATGCCAGGTTTTTGTGATATAAAAATATGAGACCACAATAAATCATTTCAAAACTTTTCCCACCATTAATGTGACCTATAACCTGTACAATTCAATTGAAAAACAAACAAATCTGTTAGGGGAAAAAATATAAAAAATAAAAAAAACATATGATACACTGGTTGCATAAGTGTGCACACCCTTAAACTAAAACTTTGTTGAAGTACCTTTTGATTTAATTACAGCATTCAGTCTTCTTGGGTAGGAGTCTATCTCCATGGCACATCCTGACTTGGCAATATTTGCCCACACTTCCTTGCAAAAGCACTCCAAATCTGTCAGATTGTGAAGGCATCTCTTGTACACAGCACTCTTCAGGTCACCCCACAGATTTTCTATTGGATTTAGGTTTAGGCTCTGGCTGGGCCATTCCAAAAATGTTATTTTCTTCTGGTGAAGCCATTCTTTTGTTGATATGGATGTATGCTTGGGGTCATTGTCATGTTGAAGGGTGAAATTCCTCTTCATCTTTAGCTTTCTAGCAGAACCCTGAAGATTTTGGGCAAAAAGTGTCTGGTATTTGGAACTGTTCATAATTCTCTCCACCGTGACTAAAGCCCCAGTTCCAACTGATGAAAAACAACCCCAAGGCATGATACTGCTACCACCATGCTTCATCATGAGGATGGTGTTCTTTTGGTGATGTGTAATGTGATTTTTGTGCCAAATGTACCTTTTGGAATCGTGGCCAGAAAGTTTATCCTTGGTCTCATCAGACCATAGCACATTTTCACACATGCTTTTGGGAGACTTGCTGTATTGTTGTGCAAATTTCAGCTGGGCCTGGATGTTTTTCTGTGTAAGAAAAGGCTTCTGTCTTGCAACCCTACCCCATAGTCCAGACATATGAAGAATATGGGAGGTTGTCACATGTGGTAAACATCCAGTACTTGCCAGAAATTCCTGCAGCTCCTTCAGTGTTGCTGTAGGTCTCTTTGCAGCCTCCCTGACCAGTTTTCATCTTGGCTTTTCATCAATTTTGGAGGGACGGTCAGTTCTTTGCAACGTCACTGTTGTCCCATATTTTCTCCACGTTTTGATGACTGTCTTCACTGTGTTCCATGGTATATCCAATGCTGTGGAATTATTTTTTGCACCCTTCTCCTGACTGATACCTTTCAACAATGAGATCCCTTTGATGCTTTGTAAGCTCTTTGCGAATCATGGCTTTTGCTGTAGCAGGCAACTGCATAAATGTCAGGAAAATCCTACTAGGACAGCTGAACTTTATTTGGGGTTAATCAGAGTCTCTTTAATTGATGCCAGGTGTGTACCCAAGAAGATTGAATGCTGTATTTAAATCAAAAGGTTCAACAAAGTTTTAGTTTAAGGGTGTGCACACTTATGCAACCAGCATATTGCACATTTTTTATTTTTTATATTTTTTCCCCTAAAATATTTTTTGTTTTCAATTGAATTGTACAGGTTATAGGTCACATTAAAGGTGGGAAAAGTTTTGAAATCATTTATTGTGGTCTAATTTTTTATATCACAAAAACCTGGCATTTTAACAGGGGTGTGTAAACTTTTTATATCCACTGCATATGTGTTAATAACAACTGGTGCAGCAACTGTGTAGTGAACATCACCTTCTGCTCAGAAAATATTTGAAATTCTGTCACTAAAATGCAGGCCCGTCTACCTGCCAAGAGAGTTCAATGGAATATGCATCACAGCAGTCTACATCCCACCTGATGCAAATATCAGTGACACCCTGTCCACCTTGTATCAATCTATAAGTGACCTGCAAAACAGAAATCCAGAGCATGCAATAGTAATTGCAGAAGACTTCAATCAGGCTAACCTAAAGACTGTATTACCCCACTACCACCAACCTGTAAACTTTGCTTCAAGGGGGTTAAATGTACTGGATAAGGTCTACACTAACATCAAAGGTGCATATAAATCAAAATCTTATCCACATCTAAGGAACTCTGACCACCTAGCCATCATGCTAGTGCCAGCTTATAAATCCATACTGAAAACCAGTACACTGGCTACAAATCAAATAAGGATCTGGCCAGAGGGAGCAATCTCAGCTCTACAAGACTGCTTTGACTGTACAGACTGGTCAGTGTTTAGAGAGGCTGCTGTGACAAACAACTAGGTTGACTTGGACACATACACTGAGTCAGTCACAGCTTACATTTCAAAGTGTGTGTAGGATGTGACAAACACCAAACCCATCACCATATGGGCAAATCAAAAACCTTGGCTAACTAGTGAGGTGTATGATCTCTTGAAAGTAAGAAATTCAGCTTTCAAATCCCAAGATATGGAAGCTTTAAGTGTGGTCAGAGCCAAGCTGAACAAAGGTATCAAAGAGGCGAAAAGATCCTATGGCAGAAAAATCCAAATTCACTTCAGGGACCAGAAGGATACCAGGAAACTATGGAAAGGAATTAAAACATTCACCGACTACAATCATACATCAGCTTCATGTGATGATAGTATTGAGTTTTTGAACCAACTGAACAAATTCTTCAGTAGGTTTGATGCTGACAACAAAACAAAAGCATGCAGAATCCCTGAAGACAAGGATGCAGTGGTGCCGAGCTTCAGTACAATCAATGTCACCAGAACCCTAAAACGTGTCAATCCGAGGAAAGCAGCTGGATCTGATGGCATCATGGGCAAGGTACTAAGGGAATGTGTGATGGAACTGGCTCAAGTACTCACTGACATCTTCAACACCTCACTCCATCTAGCCAGTGCTCTGAAATGCTTCAAGGAGATGACTATCATTCCTCTACCCAGGAAACCACAGCCAACAACTCTGAATGAATACCGATCAGTTGCTTTAACCTCAATGGTAATGAAGTGCCTGGAGAGGCTGGTCAAAGATCATATAGCCTCAGTCTTACCTGTGACACTGGACACACTGCACTTCACATACAGGATAAACCACAGTATAGGGGATGTCATCTCAATAGCTCTCCATGAAACACTGACCCACTTAGAAGGCAAACACTGCTATGCAATACTGCTATTCATCGATTTCAGTTCCGCCTTCAACACTGTCATCCCTCAGAATCTGATATCGAAGCTACTTCCGCTGGGCATAGACTCTCATTTATGCAATTAGATTCTGGACTTCCTTACTGAAAGAGCTCAAAATGTTTGTGTGGGAGACAACAGCTTTGGAAGTATCATCCTGAACACAGGAGTACCACAGGGGTATGTCTTAAGCCCTCTACTTTTTACTCTGCTGACACATGACTGCATGGCCACACATGAGACAAATAGAATAATCAAATTTGCAGATTACACCACTGTTATAGGCCTGGACAAAGACGGAGAGGAGGAGAACTACAGGAAAGAGATTGATTAACTACTGGTCTGGTGTGACAACAACAATCTAGCACTGAATATCAACAAGACAAAGGAGTTGATTGCTGATTTCAGAGGATCTCAAGTACCACACAAACCTCTAGTGATGAAAGGGATGACAGTGGAAAGGGTCTGGAGTATAAAGTTCTTGGGTGTTCATATCACGAAAAACTTATCCTGGTCAGTCCACTTATCCAGCACAGTCAGAAAAGCTCAGCAATGCTTTTACTTTCTAAGGAAACTTAGGAAGGGAAAATTACCAAGCTCCATACTTCAGAACTTTTATAGGGGCACCATTGAAAGTGTCCTAACCAACAGCATTGCATTCTGGTATGGGAGCTGTAACAATGAGGATTGGAAGGCTCACAAGAGAGTTGTAAGGTTGGCAGAAAGAAACATTGGCACCTCCCTTACACTTCTGAAGGATCTACACAAATGGCAGTGCATCAACAGGGCCAAAAAGATGTCCAATGATCCAATGCATCCTGCCAATGGTCTGTACACTTGTCTCTCCTCAGGCAGGAGATACAGAAGCTTGCATTGTAAGACCACCAGACTAAAAAACAGTTTCTTTCCTCTCTTCATTAGACTGTTAAACACTTGGGAAAAATGAAGTATGATGTCTGTTACATATTAGCCTATCAAGGGGCTTCTTTTATGATGTGCAATAACTAAGTTGAATATTAAGGTAGCTCACCTACACACTGAAGGACTGTAAAGTGCAATATATAAACTGTGCAATAATTCAGTCTATTCATAGATATGCTGCTACTGTTTCAATTTTACTTTGACAATATTACTTTTATATTGTTCCTTGTCTTCATTGTCTCCTGTTCTGGGATGGGTGTGGGTCACTGCTGTCCTACTTTACTTACAAATTGCTCCTTTTAAAATTCTACTGTGATATTTTATTATTTTTTCTCTGTCTATATGTGCAACTGTTTCCTACATTGAGAATGAAGCATTGTAATTTTGTTCAGCTACACTTCTGTGTAGTTCTGAATGACAATAAAGTTTCTTTGACTTTGACTTTTGACTTGACCATGTTAAACTCTGCAGGCCGTTTGTGTGTGCAGCATATCCCCTGTGGCTGCTGTGTGTGCTGTTTATAGCATTTTAAGGTGTGTTAACCCCCTCCCCATGGCATTACTTTAAAGGGCCTGTTGCTGAAATCCATCTTACATCCACCATGTTAAACTCTGCAGGCCATACCACTCATTTGTACAGATGTATGCAGAATGTCTAGAAGTTTGCAACATATATGTGGTCCATGTCTCCTAACAATGGAGTTTTATGACACATCATTGGCAAATATGTGACAGTTGCCATAGTTACACACATGTCAGCTTTAGACGTCATATCTGTCTGAAATGTCATGGTGATGCAAAGTCTGTTACTCTATCACTTGCCCAGGTTTGTAAGAGCAATATGTGAGAACAGTCAAGTATTTTGAGTGGTTTATCCCACCATTCATTAAGGCATTCCCAAGATTAATTAGTGTAGGAGGATGCAACTTATGTCCCTGGCATAAAATCTCTGTGGCGCATGCAATATGTATGTAGCACTATAGTACATACAAGTAGATAGGTAGGGGATGTAGTCTGACCATTGAAAACTGGGCGAATGTATGTGTTTCTGTATGCATATCCCCTGTGGCTGTCTTGCCTGTGTGTATGTGATGGTTATACTATTTTGTGTGCCTGTTCCACCCTGTTAACTCCCCCATTGGCAGCATACTCATTGCCCCTTCAGATGTTCTCCACCTTACAAGCACAGTTACACATTTCCTAACAGAAAGGCACTGTGGCGCATGCAAGAGTCGGGTCACTCTGTATTCTACATAACTAGATAGTTTGGTCCTCTAATTGAAAAAGTGTCAACTCTGTGAGTATGTGTGTTTCAATGCATGTCCCCCTGCTGCAGTGTGTGTGTGTGTTTCAGATGGCTCCACCACGTTAAGAGCCTGTGAACCCACCATTGGCAATACTAACAGCAGCAGCAATTGTCACCCATTTGAATACTAGTGGCAGACACTGCAACACTATAGTAGCTCTGTGGTGCTTGTGTTATTTATATAGCAGTATCGCTTGTAAAACTAGACATGTAGAGTTCTAGGTTCTACTATCAGCAAGGGAAGGCCATGAGTGTGTGTGTGTGTGTGTGTATGTGTGTGTGTACATCACCTTTGCAGCAGTCTAACTGTGTTACGGACACCAGCATACCTCTCAAACCCTCACAGAAAGACATCTGGTAGAAGCCATATGGACAAGTGGTGCAAAGACCAAACATTGGGCAGAACCTTCACATATTGCTGTGACATGCATGGGAAGTAAATACCAGAAAAGGTTGTGCATTTTAATGCACTTTCCAAATGGTATGTATTGTTACATGACAATATCTGTCATTAATCTGTAATGTTAGTGTGTCATGATTTACAAACAGTTTGCCAGAAAACCACAATGTTATGAGGTTAAATTTGTGTCAGACATCTAGATAATCTGCTGACATGTGTGGCAGTCACTGGAATGGCTACCATCTGTACCACCCTGCAGGTTGCAGTCTATGTTTGCCAAGGTGTGACCTGCGATAACAACTGATGCAATAAAGAGGTCCCGAGAGTGTAGGACAACAAACATTTTATACAGTTGTCTACTAATTGCATAGAGCTTTTATTGCACATCAGAAGCACTGTAATGTTATGACAAATAGTGTAAGGTAATGTAATGTCACACAAATAAGGTGTCATAGTAGCAAAACAAAGGAAGCCCTGTGTGTTGCAATTGTCATGGGTATGGCATGTCCTGCCAACTGTCACGCTAATATAAGACGTGTCCCACAGTCCACATTTGATAAGGTGGCAACCACAATCTCTGTCACCTATGTGTGTGCAATATGTAGCCATCTGAAGACCATGTGACTACCTGCTGCCCCCAAATACCCACATGTATATAGGGATGAATGCTAACTGCCACTACTCATATACATAGGTACAGCCTAAAGGCTGTGTCAACTACAAGTATTGTACAGTCTGTCATTGAGCCACAAACTGCTGTAAAAACACTGCAATGGGCCATACAATAGGTATGGAATGGTGTCAAGGTCCTGGCTTAAGCTGAATCCAGACAACTGTGTCAGCATGCCATATGGCAAGGACATGTCCCCAGTATTTCCCGCATCAGCACCAACCCCATAAACACACAGACTGCGATGACAGACCTGGGTATTCAGGATGGCAGCAATGTTCCATTAAGGCAACAAGTAGTGGCAGTGGGCAGGAATTGCTTGTATGTGGTTCACCACATAGGTAAAGCCACTGCATCCAGAAAAAAGATGGACATTACCTCTGAATAGTCCTCATCAGTACAATATTACATTAGCAGCATGGCTGGTCTGCTATGCACCTATGCAGACATTTGCAGAAACTACAAAGTCTATGTTAACACCCACAAAGGTCAAGCATGGCCCTCAACACCTGTTCCATGCAGACAGCCTGTAATCAGTATGGCCCCATTGGTCACCAGTCAAGTTGTCCACAGGTGGCATGCCTAGATGGCAATGTTGTGTTCAGCCCTTCAACAGCTGCCCCATTTATGAGAGTATAACTTTGTGGCAATTCCTGGCATAAGAGGCCTGACTCGCACATAAGATGGTAGAAAAACATGCTGGAGAGTCAGGTTTGGCTCCAAGAGGCTGCCCTGTGTCAGGACTACACTCCCCAAGCATGTCAAACACAGTGCCATGCATACCCTCATCAACTGCATCTAGGTTGAGTGGATGGGGAAAATAAAAACATCTGTCCCTGTGGTTCAACCTGTTTCCAGCAATGGCAGGGGTATCAGGTGCTGCTTGATGATACTGTTGGGAATAAAGTAATGGCTAGGCTTGTGAGGGACCCAGGCCCAATACTCTAGTAACCTCCTCTGTATCTATGAACCTGTGGTCTATGGAGCACCCAGGTGACATGTATGAAGGCTAACTGGCTGTGTCAAGGGGTATGCATGCAAGGTAAAACTGTCTGCCCCCATTGTCCCTCACACACTGTTGCATTCATATGCATCTAGGGTATCATATACATATACAGCCATACCTTGGTGATGAAAAGGTCACTGTGTTTCCACTCTGCCATACTAAGCTTCAGTAATATCAGCAGCCCCACAAGCAGTACACATACAGACACCTAGGACACAAACAGAATACGGTATGTGAGACAACAGTCAGTCAGCAGTACTAACAGCAATAATGCATCATGGCAGAAAGGTACATACACTTCAATGTATACCCATGACATTTGCCAGAAGACAGCACCTTACACAACATAACATTACTACACTACACACTGGCGTATATTCACCCTGTTTATCAGATACATATTAGCATGTCTCTGCATTGATGGTATGGATAACAGGGATGTGGCACAGGTATCATGACATGCATAGGGTATGTTGTGGCATTGCCAAAGACCTAGGCTGAGCCATACAGTTGACATCATGTGTGTGTCTGGAGGGGTGGTGTTCATCTGGGCCATGGAGAGGAGCTGTGTGTGTCTGGTAGAGACCTGCATGTGATAGTGATGTGTGAGTGTGTGTATGCACACAGTAAAGCCAGGTGCTAGCCCTACATTTGGGTATGTTGGACAGCCATGGACTGTACATGGAAGGTTATACAGTACATTGTCTCCGGCCATGGACATGGGAACTGGTTTTGCCAGGAGTGTCAATGGCACCACCAGGCCCAAGGCCAGATGTGGTACTACTTCCTGATGGTGACTGCTGTCTGCTGGATCTGTCCCTCTCATGAAAATGCCCAGGACCATGTGCCCATGGCCTGCTATGGTGTGGTGTGGACAGCATCCTCCCTTCAGTAGTGTTGGTTGTATGCCACTATGGGAGTGTGAATGTGCATGGCCATGTGGGTTGTCAGCTGATATCATTGCTGATCTACATCCACGTGTCTGACACCCTACTCCCATTACATGTTCAGGCACAGACATTGCACGGTTGAGCACTGACAATGTCTATCCCACCATCTATCCACAACATCAGCAAAATGACGTACGGCATCAGCAATGCTATGAAGGTATTCACTCATGGCAGGTAGTGTTGCATCCATGACTCTGAGCATCTCTATCTGGAGTACCATTCACAATCTGCTTGTGCCTTCATGATGGACCTAAACATGCATTGGGTGACACCTGCCGTGACACCTCTGACAGGGGTTGGATGGGCAGCAGTCCTCCTTTGAGCACCCCTGTCAATCTGCCTGTGTGGGACCTCACCAGCTCTATTGCTATGGCTAGTGTCTACACTCACAGATGCCATGGTCACCACACTAACCTGTTGTATGCCACCACCTTCCGACTGTCCAATATCTGTAGCTGCTGGGAACTGGGTATGTGTGGGCATACTGACCATGTGCGGGGACATTGTGGGTAAAAGTGGGATATCAACTAATCGCACAGATTCAGCCACCAACAACCCCACCTGTGCTTCACTATGGCCGACATCATCATCAGAGTCCGATATGATACTGACATCAGGTTGTGAAGTTGAGAGACCCCAACCCCCATTTTCACCTGTGAGGGGAAGACACCATATGCAAATTACTTTCTGCACTATAATGTTTGCTGATCCATATACACACACACACACACACACACACACACACACACACACACACCTGAAAAAGTATGGCACAGGTTAACTAGATATGCACCCTTCTGCCCAGACTATAAGGTACTTATGACTGCCACCTACCTTAAGGCTCTTCCAAGGGTACTCACTATACTGAGTGAAATTAATATTAATACAAATGGTAGTTTGACCAAGGGCAAGGCTATTAGGAGTGGCCCACACAGTGTCACCAAATAAATATGCAAGTACTCACAGAACTGAAATATCTGTTCAAAGATCAACCACAATGAAAGGTTTAAATATATTTAATAATAAATACTAAAAGAACAAGACTATACTAAATATCAGTTCACAGTGACATCAGAGTTCAAAACCACAATAAATATTTAAAATAACACTGCAGTACAGGCTCACACAAATAAAGAAAAACAATATCTAAACTAAGTTTCACTACATTCCTGACTGAATCTAAGATAGTTACTATACTCTAGTAACTTACTTAGAGCAAGGCAGATGGTGTGGTGTTGTTGTCAGGCCTATGACCAATTACAGAATGCCCTGTCTCTCTGAAAGACTGCTCAAAATAATATCTAAAATATTACAGTTGGGATAGTTTGTAGAATGACATCATTTCTGGTCATCTGATGTCTAGTTCTCATGCAACCCCCCCCCCCATTGCTGGCAACTGGCAGTATTTAGCACCTATCTGTAAAAATGCACACACAAGAGCTTTTGATCATATCATAAAACAATTGCATACCTCCACACTTCCAGGTAGTAATTAATTCACCCCAAAGACAATACAGAAAGCTTCCTAGTACAGAATTGATGTATCTGGCTACACTGAAATTTGTGAGATAGCATCTTTACAGCCTAGCCTATAAAGTGATTTAATTTCAAATATTTTTCTAAAGTTTGCTGGACTCAGATTAACCCTCCAGTTTCCTCTGTTAAAACATATACATTTAAACAGTTACAATAGTGCATGTACATTTCTGTTCTCTCCAGTAAGGCACATTGTGGATGCATTTCAAACCCAAGCACTTTACAAAATTCCTTTTCAACACAAATATATGTACAAATCAGTTTCATACACACATGGCATACAGTTCTAACACATTTGTAACACCAGCAGTTCTAATAAATTTGTAACACAAGCATCTTGTATAAATTGGTTTGATATTCACAAATGATATATAATTTCCTGCTTTTGTCACAGCTTATACCTTTTGATTTTTAGTGACAGACTAAATTCCGTAGTAGTTCTTGATATACAGTAGTAATATTGTCACATTCTGTTGACAAGAAATATAATGTCCATATAAAAAGTGATCAATTCTTTCACTATAAACACAGCCTGACTACACAACAGGCTTAAATTCATCATTTCCTTCCAGTCAAGCAAATTGTTACTACTGCTTAAATGAGTTTAATACGCATGTGTTCTAATTGTTTTTAAGTGTAATGTACTCACAACTGAATATCGAACAAGACCATTAGCTTTCTGAAAAATGAATTATATTTTATCACTATTATAAATCTCAGTCACTCTTCATGGAGCCCCAGGCTATCCAAACAGAACTGCCAAGTGCTCAGTGCTCTAGAGGTATGTTAACTTGTCTGCTTACCAGAGTCATTCACTCATAGCCATCCTGACACAAAATCTGCTGTTTGTAGTACTGCAGTTTTACAAGTAATTACTTCTGATGGAAACTTACAAAGGGTATTTATATACTCTGTAAAATATACAACTCATTCATATATCTCTTTATGAAGACATGTATAACTCCTTGTGTCAGTTCTGAGTTTACTGTATGCATTATTCTTCATATGGAAATTTTAACCTAGCTTTGTGTTATATGTGGAGCTTTCCCCCCCAGCACCTCCACTGAAAAAGATTCTTTATACAGTCGGACCTTCCTGGTAAACAAATGTAAAATAAACTACATAATTAAACAAATCCCAACCTAAAATGTGTAATAAAAGGAATGTTAATAGACTAACTACTTCAGATGTCAACTTACACAGGTTATTATAGCCTATAATTGCCTAATAGAAGCAATATAAATAGACTAGACCTCTGCAAGGATATTGAATAGAAGTTTTCTGCCCATGGATACCAGCCTATAGGAGTGGTTATCTAGCAATGATGGGACTAGTCTGGGAGCTTTGGTAATGTTTCTAGCATTCGCTGCTGGCAGCTTTGCTGAACTTTACCAAAGGCTCAGGAAGGTACATACAGATAATGTGTGCTTCATGCTTTTCTTCAGAAGCAATATTTATAAAGACTGTCAGTTGTATGTTTTAGTGTACATGGTATAGACATAATTTGCTATAGCCAATACATAAAAGGGAATTGTTGAAGTGCTGAGTCAAAAGACATGAAATTACCAGCCTTCTGATCAAATGACCTGATTAATTCTCATATTGGTAGCACTTAATTTTAGGCATACTGACTATTATTCAAAAATATTTTCAAAGATCTGTGATCTATGTAAGCAAATATATGCATATTTGAGATACTGTATGGCTGTAGCCAGCAGGAATGAAATTCTAGGGTTTTAGAAAAACATTGTATAAAAATGTAATTTGAAAGGCAGATAAAATCTGTAATCAGCTTTACTGATCCTTTTTAAAAATTCTTCTGCATCATAAGAGAATGGCAGGAAATGTTGGCAACAAACAAGGGTCTTTCCAGTTGCCACTTAAGATCTAAGGCAAAGCCTACATTAACCATGTTGATCTGCTGATATGTACAGTTATTCTTTTGTCAGATGGAACAGCATCTAAAAATCAAATCTGATGTAATTTTATAGCAACACAGTTTTTCTGTGGCTTTTATTTTCCAGATCTAGCTACTAGAGTTCCACACAGCTATATTCTACTTAAATGAAAAACAAAAAACTTGCACATTTGATCATTAGACACTTAAAGAATGATTTAAAGCCTAAAGGCAAATGATATGTCACTGTTCATAATTACAAAAAGGCAGGGAAGTGATGCCAGTTGATGGAAATGTATTTGTCTCTATATGACTGCTTCAGCTGACTGTTATAGCTTTTTGTGATGTCTCTGGCCCTTTTGTGCATGAACCATCAATCTATGTGTCCCTTTTAAAAGCCGTTTAAACTTACTAGCAATCCCATTGCCAGACAGAGTGCGCATCACAGCGTACTGTAATGAATGGTTCCCATCTAATGACTGCAACCTTGCAATAACATAAATGTGCTTAGCTCAAAGGAAGCTATTTACTACTTAATGGAATGGTCCATGGTCGTACATTTGTTTCCATCCTGAGGTCATATTGTACAGATTAACTTTATGCTATAGATTTAGAATGCTTGCCTTAACTGACTCCACTTTTACCTATAACCTACTCAGAGTGTGTGTGTATATGAGTGCATGTGTGTGTGTGTGTGTGTGTGTGTGTGTAAACTATGCATTATATCACAATGGCATGTCTTGTAATTGTTTCCTAAATATTGAAAAGGACACATTGGGATGCATTTTTAATGAAATAACCAGAACCTCATAAAATAATATCAGGAGTTTGATGTTTTAATAATCACTGTAAAACTTGCTAGGCCAACAACATCTGCTGGTGTCTATAAATAAAATTTAGAACTTGTAAAAGTATGTAACTGTGATTTTAAGAACCATGTAGATATGCCTCACTGTATCTTCTTCAAAACATGCAGAACCTTGTTTGGAAAATTATTCAAATTATGATGTCACAAAAAACAAAATTCTTTGTACTTTATCTGTGGAAATTATGAAGTATAGAATGATAGTAAGATTGAAATATACGCATTTTCAATATTTTGTTCTGTTCTTAAAAGCTTTTTCAATTGTAAAAGTGCTTAATTTGTTTTAGAACTGAAAGAATAAAGAGTGAAGCAGGCTCAATAATGCAACACGAAAAATAATACTGTCACATGCACATTTATCATTCCTTAATCACTGAAGAGAAAAAATATTGCAACAAACTGTGAGAAAGTAGTCTTGCAAGAAGATTACTTTAAAAAAATACTTGTCTTTTTATCTGTGAGCTCAAAAACCTATTATATCGACCATGTTAGAGGCTATGCTTCCTGCAGCTGTACTTGAGTAATCAAATCTGAGTTCTCTAACCATACAGCTGAAAGGACTTACCCAATCAAAGTTCCCTTTTCTAGGTATGCATCTCTTAAAATGACAATACCATAAGCAGAAAGCATTCACTGAAGAAGTCATCCTCTAAAAGCATTGCTTCTGAGTCTGCAACAAAAGCATGTTTGTTAGTTTGCAGTAAAAAAATGATGTGCCTCCATAACACATTTTGTATACAGCCTTCTCTGTCACTGGAGGTAGTATTTTTCTTTATGTTTGCAATAAACTTTTTATGCTCGCAACTTTTGTGTTAGAAGAACCCCTGTATTAGCATTTCCTAAAGATAGATAAGCAATAACCAATAACTGGATGTGGGTAATGCTGGATTTATCCATGATTTACCCGTGTGATCAAATAAAGCCAACTGTGGGGAAATCCACCATTACCCACACCCAGGAATGGGTTATTGCTATTATACAATGACATTATTTAAGAAAGAAATTGCTTACCTTTCTTAAATAATGTTTTTATATAATGGTATTGTAGTGTTTCTCCATATTGTTCCCTGTCCTTCTGCGTTTTCTGACATACTACACATACATATGGAAGCTATATGTTTCCACGCTTGCTTCTGACATACTGCACATACATATGGGAGCTATATGTTCCCACGCTTGCTTCTGACATACTGCACATATGTATGGGAGCTATATGTTCCCACGCTTGCTTCTGACATACTGCACATACGTATGGGAGCTATATATTCCCACACTTGCACAGTACATCAGAGCTGCTGAAGAGATGCAATGGAGAAAAAAGAATCTCTGTTGCTTTTTTTAGGGGAGGGGTCCTATTCCTGCCATCCCAGTGTTAATGCTAGAGACCTGGACAAAGCAGAACATAATGGGGGTGGGGGGACAAAGGTCCAAAAACAGTCATAGATTTTATTGCTTTTGGAAAGTTGAAAAGCTATGCTGAAGGAGAGGTTTTCTGTTAGTGTGCATTTTACTTCAGTCCCCAATGGCTTGCTAGAAAACTAATTTTTGAAAAGATGAAAACTATGAGGCAAAAATCTGGATATTCTGTGATGATCTGGGTAGTTGACAGTATGCCAAGATATAAGGAGATGTACAAGAAAAATCAGGAGCATTTCTGTTTCTTAATTTTTGCATAATGTACCTGATTTTTCTTCTATTTTGTTCTACCCTATATAATATATTCCAATAGAAAACTGTGGCCATTCAATCATACTTTAGTGGCCAGACTTTTTTCTGCCGGCATATTTTTGATTTACAATGGATACCCTAGTTGGGCTGTCCAATCAGCATGCATATTTTTAATAAGAGTGACCCATTATTGTGTAACTTCTACTGATTCACCAAATTTGTATTTATTTTGTATCCATCTAAGTTTAAACTGTATGAAGTAAGAGGATGGAGACAGCAGGTAAAGAAGAATAACTGAAAATGATGTATATGATACTTAAAGCAAACAGCCATCAAGTGGAAAAAGAAACATCTTGAAACATATGATATAAATGGTATAAATAAAAAAAATGCTCTACACTTCAAAATAAGAATTTTTTTGTCTTTATCATCAGATTGATAACTCAAAAATGAAATAATAAAATTCATTCATATAGTATGGCTAAATATCTGTAATTATCAGTAGATAAGGAACTATGGATCTTATTTTTCTGCTTCTGTGGTACATTTGGACACCTGAAGTTTTCATTTTCTTTTTAATTTGCTTTCAACAATCAAAGTCCCTAAATACATTTAATGAAAATATCATGAAAGCCTTTTTCATGCAAGGGGAAGATTTTTTTCTTAAGCATGCAGATGCAACCTTTACTGACTATTGCCATGGTACTTGGTAGGTAGTAGCAGTTAACAGCCACTTCCCTTTTGGGAAAGCCTTCCCACACAGATTGCTTTGTGTGAAAATGTTTCCACCCTCCTGTTGTGTTCCTTATCCTACTGGCTCTTGAGCTGCCTGCTGTTTTGTCAGTTTCACAATATAATTTTCATGAATTCCTCTTCCATTTGCTTTTGTTAGTAACCACAAATGTATTTCTTTGTGAAGGTCCTCCAATTAAACTAATCACACTCATTTAACTTCACATTGCTTTCCATAGACATAGAATATTCAGTACCCACAGATAACTACAGGTGCAACAAATTATTCTCAGGCAATATTAATCTCAAAGTTGATCATCCTTACTGTTGTAACTAAGCTGGTTATAAACTGTGCATCTTCTACCATCATTGTTTTGCCCTGATTTTAGATCTACCCTTAGTTAAAATTCTATAAGATATTAAGGTAATTAATAGTGAAAAAAAATGACACCATGGAGCTCCGATCTGATTTTGATTCATTTTTATCCAGCCTATTATCACTAGGTTTTCTGAGGCAGAATAACAATGGCTTTAGGATTACTGATGACCCACTTATTGTAATACATGGGAGGAGCACTTACTTATTTAAAATGGGACCTAGTCTCTCTAATTCACCTGCTGCTAGCAAACTGTACCACAAAAGCACTGCTTTTCATACCAATAAAATATTACTCCTAGGTATCCTAAGGTAGTTAAGAAATCCTTGCATAAACCTCCTTGACCTCCTAGATATCCTACTATTTTACCTCAGCCACATAACAGGAAAATTAACAGGGAAACCACAACCACACATGTACCTGCTGGCACTGGAAATAATCTGTACTGCAACCCTATAACTTTAAGGTGCAGTAAGCCTATAGCACTTCCCAGAAATGTCTATGTCATTGGATACTCCATTTTAAAATACAGAGGCACATCACCTAGTAGGACGGCAAATTATAAAGTGATAGTTAGCAGCCTGTCTTGTGCAAGGATATGGGGTGACATTAGGGCACTTATGCCTTTGCACCATCCCAGATACAATTATAAACTTCTAGCTTCCCAAATGGTGGTGAATGATCTTAAGTGTCCCACTTTTTGGGAAATGTAGCAGCACATTGATGAGCAGAGGGTTCAGGGATGAGGAGACATATCAATAAAAACTCCGCTCATGTCTACAATGAGGGCAGGGCTCTGGCATTATTCAGCATTCTACCTTCACCAAAAATTATACTTAAGTTTGATGCAATAACTGACTTCAGTATTAGTGTACAACGTGTATAATAACTGGCTTCAGGATTTTTGTCTTTCTAGAAAATTCAGTAGGAGTATCTTCATGGGATCAAATTGTCATTAGACCCCCACACACACTTTGTAAAGGATGGAATGTGCATTTCTCCCATTTCTTTTTCATTGGTTATAATTTTTGCTAGCATCATAGTGCCTTTTTAGAGAGTGTCCATCTGATGGACCTCACAGCATAGTAAATTCCAATCAATATAATATCAAGGTAGCACTACTGAATGAGAGAAGCCTAAACAACAGGATTTCTGAATTTAAAGTGCTCTTTTACATCAAATACATCAATATATGTGTAATAACTGAATGCTGGTTCTATTGTAGTGATAGCATTCCCTATGTTCCAGGGTTCAGTGCCTACTATGCACTGAGATCTACTGGAGACCGCATCTGTATTTATTTGTAAATCCATTGTGTCTTGTCAAATTCCACATGCTACAAATGTGGAACTGGCTGATGTCATAGTTACCCTCAATAAAATTATCATATTATTGCCAGTTATAGAATACTATCAATTACCCATTTGGGACATGCAGAGTACCTTAAACAGTTAGAAAAATATAACCATTGAACCAGATACCTTTCTTATGTGTGACTTCAACTATCTACACATAAAGTGTAATACAAACACATATACATAGGTTATCAATATCAAATAAACACAAATTCCCTGGACCCTCAAAATATTCCTGGAAGTCTGCTGTGAAGGGCAAAGTTTCAACTAGCACAATCTCTACTTCATTTCTTTAACATGAATCCTACAACTAGTTATACCCGGTGAGGCATTTGTTTGGTTTGATTGGTTGTTTGGGAATTTTTTAAGGAAAGGCAATAGTGTCAAAGAGGTGGATAAAATCATTTTCTTAACCAATGATGAGAAAGATTTATTTACAACTATCCCCACTATATTGGATTGGAGTATTTTTCATAATATTTAATAAATAAAACAGAATTATTACAAAATAAAGTTAATATTTATATTGAACTGATGGATTTAGCACTTAATTGTAATTTCATGTATTTTGAGGGCCAGTACTTTCATCTACAAAGAGGAGTGAAAATGGGTGTAGCATGTGGTCCACTTTATGCAAATATAGTCATGGTGGAATGGGAAAATAGATTTATTTTTAAAGGTCAATTTTCTTCTTCATTTACGTCATACATCGGATACCTGAATTATATACTTATTATATGGTCTGAAAATAATAATAGCATAAATCAATGTAGTAATTATATAAATAACACTACCAGTTTCTCAAGTTTACTTGTAACTCAAGCAACGAATTTAGGGTCTATATTAGATTATCGAATATTTAAAAGTTCGAACAGTATATGGTCGACACCATATTTTCGAACTCTTAAATGTTCGAATAAAAAACAGAAAAAAACCTACCTTAAAGGTTAAGCAGGGAGGCAAGCCCCCCCTGCATCCCCACACCACCTGCTCTTTAAATATACTAACTCCAAGATCGCATTACAGTGCAGACAATGGAAAACTTCCATTTCCGCACTGTACAGAGATCTCCATTGACATTTACATGTTCGATCATATGGTGTCGACCATATGACATTCGAACATGTAAGTGTTCGATAACGTAATATAGACCCAGATTTTTATACTGTACTTAGATGCATTAATAAAAAAAGATCCCATTACTAATACTTTATATTCTCAAATCTATAGAAAACTGATGCATTCTAATTCCTTTTTTTACATCTTCTAGCTGTCACCCTACACATAAATAAGAACAGTCATCAAAGGACAAATGGCCAGGCCAGCTAGAAGGAACACTGATAAAACTGATTTAATAAAAGAGTGTCAATTGTTGAGGGGTATGCTTTTGAATGGGGAATACCCTTGGAATGATTAATTCAATTATGGAGGAAGTTGATTTTAAGAAAAGAACAGGAGGGTGTGTTACATTATTATTTAATACACATAATACAAAAACAAGATGTAAAAAATGCCATAACTTGGTCTACTATGAGTGTAGATGAAATGGTTGGCAATTTCTTGGGCAATGATGTCAAATAACCAGGTGGGCATTCAGAATGTAAACTTGATTAATTCACTTGAGGCAGCAAAATACATTACTATATTTATTACATTTTCTTTAGATATTGCATATATTATGGAAGTATTACACACAAATATATCTAATTAATATGAATTCCAATGTTAGTGATTTATTGATAAATGAGGTAAATATCTTAAAAAAACATTTTAGAAAACATCAATGGTAAAATTAATGCACATGTATGTAGAAATGCCAAGTGTGGTTGTTGCAGTTGTTGTAAGATTATTCATGAGTGTGAATTTATTTTTTGTAAATCAATATAGTATTAAAAGAACAGGGAAATTTAACTGCAAAACCTCTGGAGTTGTATACTTGGCAGTGTGCCATGAATACCTGGGTATTACATGGGGATAATGAAATGGACGCTTAAAGAAAAAAATATAAGCATATATATGAAATATAAAATAAAAAAAAGAATACTAATGCATAACATAAGCACACTGATAGGTTCCCTTCCCATAGATTTTTGTTTCTGTAGAAAAAGTAGAAAAACATCCCAGGTGTGGAGCATGGAAAATTCGTTTTGAACAGATGGAGTTATGGTGGCAAATGAAATTGAATGCCACGATATCCACATGTGTGTTACAAATTAAGAGCTTATTATAAATAGAATGTTGCTATTTAAAAAAAAAACTCTTTAAAGGATCACGAATTTTGATATATGCTATAATGTTCATGTTACAAGTTTTAATATGATGTATCTGATTGGTTCATTCAGTAAAGTGACTTGGGGATGGTTATATTTAAATGTTATCAGATATGGCTGTTTTTTTCTGAACAAGTCCACAAAATAAAGGGTGAAACCACATATGACATGTTTTCTTTTTATCTAGCATTTTTTTGGATTACTGATTTTTGTAATTTGGTTGTAGATTGGAGTTTGGTTTTGGAAGTCGGAATCAGTAAGAATACAAAACGCAATGGAAAGTCTGCAAAGTAATACAGTAGAATCAAGATCCTTTGATATTTAAAGTGAAGAGAGAAGGCTGTTTAAGAGGGTGCAAAGACAACCAAGCAAGATCAATACATCAAAGTTTAAGGAAGATTTCTAAAACAGTACTGTCACAAAAGAAGTGGAAATTATGACAAAGGTGAAATTCAAGAATTACACATACATGCTCTTGTAATGATGTCTTCCAGTAAAGTGATAAAGCAGCAGCAACTTTATAGAAGTAAGATCAGAGTTAAAAAAATCCTATAACATACTTCAGATTTGAAAGACCATTCAAGAATCTATACCGAACCCTTAAAATGCCGAGTTTCACAATCTCGAATCTACAATACCGAAATCCCACAATACCGAACACTTAGAATCACGAATATCAAAATACTGACATACCACTTTAACAAGTGACATGTACGTGTCTGAGACGTACTTTGTAACGAAGGAATCATGGCATCTAGCTCCGTTATCCCTCCTAGTAATATTGGAGTGGTATACAAATGTAGAACACCAAACAGGAGCCAGTATACAGCAAAGAACTTTAATGTCTTCACAAATTCAACAGAATTTAGTAGAATAACAGTAAAACACTCATATTTATTAGAATATTAAAG